>NC_067415.1:28779466-28961966 GCF_009764475.1 Pristis pectinata
ATTGGAAGTAGAAAATGCTTAACTGAGTCTATCAGAAGATGACATAGAACATATTAAGATGAGCTGCTGCAAGTCCTCCCTAAAGTGTGGTCATTAGGATTAGTTTTCACATATTTTGAAAGGCTACAGTGACTGTCTATTAGTATTCATGCTGAGAGAGAATGATAGTAAAAGAGCTGCATTTGGAGTCATCTAGTGTCGTGTGTGAATTATTAATAGTTTTTCTGGAAGGAATTATTTGAAGTTTTACTGTATGTGCCTTTGGGTGTTGCAGTACCAAGTTCATGCTGTCATCCAACTTCTCACATCAGGACTCCCCCAGTCTGGAGGAGGTAAATTAAAGCAGACTGTTGTATGAATAGACTTTTCTTTTTAATTACCAGTAAACAAATATTAAAATATTGAAATAAAATTTGTAGTTGGGGTCTTCCAGGTGGCAATAACTCGGTGCTACATTAAATCTCCCCTGCTTCCTTTCCCCTTGCCCACAGTCTTACAGGGTAATTGTAGAAGCACTATTTCATTTATTGGGGAAACCAGTATAAGGTTACATAATCTTAAAATTGGACCAATACATTTTGAAGTAAAAATGTGAAGCAGAATTTTTGGGGAGTACGATTCTACTATTGGAATAAGAGGATCAACTTATAATATGAATTCAGAATGGATGCAAGGACACTTGTCTCCAATAATCAAAAGTGAAATGGTGCCAGTATAAAAATGACTCACCTTGGGGAGTGGACAATATTGGTCTGTATAACTAATGTACTTGATGAATAAACTTGAAGTCTTCAACATTGAGCCATTATCTGTATTTGTGAGGTACGAAGACAGCTGGCTCCTAATGTGTAGCTACTGTGACATGGTCTAACCCAGAATAAATGGTGTATTTATTAATGCTGTCCATTGAGATGACTCATAGAATACATTGATTGTGGCTGTTTAGGCATGTCAAGGACTGGTAGTGCTGCCAGGACCCCACAGATTTTTATTAATGGAGCTATTATTTGCATACTTTACAACCCAATCTCCATTCTTTACAGAATGTCTGAACGTAAATTGAAATAGTAAGGAACTTCTTTCACGTCTGTTTGGTGGCTTTCTGATGAAAGTGACTGGTTTATTGCACTGAATTGAAATATCAGTGCAAAATCCCAAGCTGTTCGGCTGCCCTATATCTTAACAGTTTTCTGGCCCAAATTTTTTTTTTCAGATTTCATTTTTCCTTACAACATTAAAAGGAAGCTATTTGGCATGTTAAGTTTATGCTAGCTTTTGTAGCAATTCTAATACAGATTGCCCCTGGGTAATGAACGGGTTCTGTTTTTACAAATGTCCATAACTCGACTTTATCCATAAGCAGGAAAGACACAAAAATCACTCTATGGTAATCACACTTCCACGGTATTGCAATGAATGACATCAACAAGCTCATAAGACTGATATGAAAGAACAATTACTAAAAGTGGAGAAAGAGACTAGTTCTGCTGTTTGTAGGAATAAATATATGTAAGCACTTCAGATTTTTGAATTTAATAATGTTATGGGAGCTTGTTCATATGTAGGGATTGCCCATAAGTCGGGCATTCTCAATCCAAGGATGGCCTGTAATTGCATTTACCCCACTAATTTCCTTGTAGCCCATTCTCTCTCTCATATCAGTTAACTCCCCTCCATTGATTCCAGTACCATCCACTTGCACTGGGGGTAATTACGGCATTCAGTTAACCTACGCCATGTCTTTGGGATGTGGATGAAACTGAAGAACCTGGGGAAACCCACAGGGTCACTGGAAGTATGTGCAAACTCCACATACCCAGCATAAGAGGTCATGGTTGAATCCACGGTTGGAACTAAGGCAGAAATACCATCTGCTCCTCCACTGGTGAATGTGTTCTCATAGCAGATAGATTATATATAAATTTTAAAACCTGGATGATTCTCATAAGTCATTTACATTTTCTGTTTTTAGCCAAAGCAGTTTGTCCTTTGGTAAATGCAAACAGGATTATTAACTGATTTCTTTGTATTTTTTCCATACAGACTCTTGAATCCAATGAATTACTAATGTCACACCAAATAGATGAAAAGAAAGAAAGTGAAACTAAAGTGGGGTTAACTAATGAAAACGTCAAGGTCAAGCTGACCAGTAGCCTAAATCCTTCCAGCGTTTATTACAATGGCAATATGAAATCGTTGTGTAATGGATCTACAAATGGGAGCATTGATATCTTGTTATCCATGGGTAATTCAGACTCTAGAATGTTCCAAAATTCATCTCCACAGAAGGTAGATAACTGTTGTGACCATAGAGACATCAAAGAGGAGGAAAATGGGGAAGATAGTATGGGTCCTTCAAAAATAATGCAAATATTTTCAAGTCCTAGGAAGAAGGCCAATTGGAGCTCTGATAATAGACCCTGTTCTGTGATAACAATGGGGACTTCTCCCACTTGGAATGCCCTATCGTCCTTAAGGAAAATGGGTTCTTTCAAAAAATTGAAATCTTCAGTTTTCCAAGGAATTCAAGCCAGAGAAAACTCTGATGTTATTAATGTGGAAGATTTTGAAACTGTGCACAAACATATGCAAAATGGCCATGGCAAGCAAATGCAGAATAGGTATTCTTGCACAGAGACTTTACAGGACATATGTAGCTCTGTAGAGGACTTTGCCTCAGAAGGCTCAGAAACTGAAGATGTTGATGAAGCCTTTTTGCGCCACACTCATCGATCACGAAGCATTAGACGTGCTTACAGGGTTGGACGGATAAGTTTAATAGACCGTGATAAATCAGCAATTCAAGAGGACTCCTGCAGAGTTGTGTCCCTTGGGGTCCAAGAATCAAACATTAATGACTCAATAGCAACCAACTGTAAAAACCACAAAGTTATTTATAGAAGAAGCAAAAGTACTGATAATTTAAGCTTTTTCAAGAAAAGTTCATTTAAGAGGAAATCGGCCTCCAACCTCACAGAGTTAAAAGTAACCAATGAAAATGTAGGGCTGGAAAAGACTGTAAGCACTTCAGAAAACTATGAGGAAGTCCATGGCAGTGCCAAAACTCAATCAAAACGTTGGAGGAGTCCAATCAGGACGAAAGGTTTTGACAGAATGCTAAGATTAGTGAGTAACGTTACAGATGCCGCAAGAAGGCGAGGGAGTCCCTCAAAGGAAAATTCACCATTATGTGAACAAGGAAATTTAACAGTTCGACCTAATAGCAGGTTGCATGATGATTATTCTCGAAGAGTTTCTAGTGGTGCTGACAATGAAAGACACAGATACAAATCCAGCTGGAAGAAAGATTCTTCCTTTCTTGAACCCTGTAGTCCATTCACTTCCACAAACATTCCAACTACCACCATGCACATGGAGAAATCATTATCCTCACCAGAGCTTAAAGCCAATAGACCTTCCCAGTGTTTCAGCGTAGGTGTAACAAATCCAAGCAATCTGATTACCTGTTCTCTCATTAGTCCCACTACTAGTGAAGTTTTTTTTAATAATTCAAATGAATTGACTCAGTTCACAATTAGAAATGAACAGCCTGGTATTGCTGACAGGCCAACTGCTTCTAAACCTCAGAGTCTTAGTGCTGAAAAGGTCAAACACAATATTACATTCCATTGTTCAAATCAATATAGTACTTTGTCACTTAGCTCTATGGACAGCGACGGACGAATTGAAGGAATTATCCCAAAAGCTGGAAGATGTCCTGTGTCATTTCAGGATCTGGTGCAAACAGTATACTCTGGTAATGAGGACAGTGGGATAAGCAGCCATTCACAGCTTAGTCTGAACACAGTTTCTGGAGTGGATGAAAAGAAGGAAGAGGTAATATTTTATGTCCTAATTAATCTTTCCTCCCCAAAAAGATAATTATTTATACATAACAAAGTTCAATACATGATAAATGTGATTGATGTCTAATTAACCTACTTTTGTTGAGGTAGGAATTTTGACACATGGAAAAAAAAATTATCCTTTGAGGGTGCTTTGAATAGACAGCACCTGTCAGAATGCTGTAGCGTCACCAAAATTAAGTGACTTGAACTTACAACCGCCTTATTTGAATGCAAATTTGCTCTGTGAGCTAAGCTGATATTTTAACAGCATCCAATATACTTCGAAGTAATTTGGGTAAAATTAATGACAGTTTTGTCTCCCATTTTAAAAAAAAATTACACCAAAACAATATTATTGTTGTGAATCCCCTCCATAGGTGGGGACCTTTGGTGTCCATGCCATTGTTTGACTTGGTTTCTTTGAGGCTTTAGAAATGCATTCCATTCCACATAAACCTTCCTGATTCTGCACAGGCTTGTCACTTTCTCTCCAGATTCCACTTCTGACCAAACTTTTGGCCCCCATTTTACTTAGTTTGGCATCCATTTTTGTATGATTATGCCTTGGTATTTCTGTATGTTAAATATATATAGACTTTCTTGCAATGCACTTGAAGCCCAAGTACTCAAAAATATTCTTATAAAGAAATATTAAAGATAGAAAATTGTGGAAAATCTTTGCCCGTAAGTTCTTATTGCCTGAAGTTTCAACACTTTAAAAATAGCAGCAGTTGGATGAGGAACCAAGGAAAGGCAAACTATTGGTCTATTATGTAGTATGATATTTGACCTAGCAACAGCAGTGACCAAAGAATAGTTTAAACCACTAAATGGTCAAAATTATTCTTCCTTTTCAGCATTCAACCAGCTTACAACTGCTGCTGTTATTGCAGTGTAGAAACAATCAACATTATTTTGGCTCAGATGAGATGGGGAAAATAGTCTTGAAACTTTAGAGTCATGATTTCTTTAAATAGTGAGTTAGTGCTACAAGCTGTTTTTATATTGATATCAGTTACTTTTCCTACAGCTGGGGTATGAAGTTTGCACATTAATGACATCAATAAGCTCATGTGAACTAGTATCTTGGATTATTCTTGTAATGCCATGAAATGCCCCTGTATTGGATGAATCTGTATATACATGTAGCAAATGTATTTTGTACAGTGTATTAATTTAAAAACAACAATAGCTTGATGCCATTAATTATTGAAGAAGTGACTTTCTAGGTGATGGTCAGTCTCCAACCTTGAGCTAAGAAATTGGGTTATGTAACTATCTAATAATCTAACCCAAAAACACAAGAAATAGCATAAATTCATGGAGTTATACAGCATGGAATAGGCCCTTGTGCTTACTTGATAATAAAAATCTGCATCTATTTCAACTTCTAATGTAGGTCGTCTACATAAAAATGAACAACCACTATCCATGAGATGTTAAAATAAGCAGGGAAAAATAAATAGTTAAAGTAAGAAATCCACCCACAGACATGTTAGCATAACTGAGCAAGACCATGTTGTTAGTAATGGCAACATCTTCTGATGTGTTGAGGCAAGAAAATATAAAAATTGAAAGACAACCTTATCATGAGTTAAGATGATATAAAATGGAAAAACAGATGCAATGCCACACCATTAAACAAAACTGAATTATTGATTCATAAAAAATGATTCTAGACAAGGCTCTTCTATAGACCAGGAAAGAGAAGCTCTTATATCTCGTGATCCCAAGAAAGCTCAAGGGGTCATTTTTAGGGAACCATTTTCCCCCTACACCAATGACAAATTCAAAGTAGGTAACTTCATTAATCTGAAATTGCTCCATAATAACTCCTGAAGATGTGTATACCTCAGATTTCGCTAAATGAGCCTTTCCCAATGATCCATCATCCTCCTCGATCTGTAGAATAACATCAACAACCAAAGCTACATTCTCCTTCCTGAGGTGGTATTCAGAATCCAGCACCTACCATCACAAACAAAACAGGGTTCTCTAAACACCAACCATCTGTACTGGGTGATCCTTATTGCACAAAGGATCTAAAATCTGGTTCTGTCAACGTGGGACATCTTCACAGTAAGGCAGTGCCCTGACACATGACCCAATGTTTCATTGATCAAACGACACTGCTTACAGGTCTCATCTAAACTTGGTATTGCTTCATGATATTTCCTAATCATTGCATTAAGAACAAATTCAGCAAACATAGCATGGGAACAAAAGGATCTCTTGCCCTGCCAGAATCCTCAATTCCTAATAATTGCAAGGGGGATCTGGATCACCATTTTCAGGACCCTGACCCCCATCACCTGCCCTTGAGTATAAAAAACAATTATTCACTGAAGGGTAAATGTAAAAACTTCTTAACCATTAATGACCTCTTCATAAGGTATTCTGTGACCCCTCATTTAAAATCAATGAATAATATAATCGAGTCATAATAAAAACCTTAATCTCTATCTTTTGCATGGGTTTCAACCTAGCCTTCCCTAAATTGGATGACCATTTAGCTTTCCAATTGGGTTCTCACTAGAATCTCCAGACCATGTGTCTAACCTAACTCCTAAATACTTTTCATGGGACCCAGGATCAATGAATTTCAAGCCCATCTTATTAACCTTCCACCTCGCAGCATTCATAAATAGAGGTCTTGTGTTTTGACGCCATATAAAAGCCAGCTGTCTTTTTAACATTAATCTGAAGTCCTGTCTTTATACAAAATCTTTCCACAATTTTGAGGTTACAATTTTGTGACAATCACTAACTACAGTCACATCATTGGCAATGGCAAGAACTGAGCATGAAATGTTATAACTTTTAAGATGAAAACAGCTCCTTTCCTTTTCTAATGTACATAATAGGATGTTCATCGCACAATTAAACAAGATTGGAGAGAGTGGATCACCTTGCTTCACAGCCAGTTGCATGAGAAGGTTTTATGGGAATTGATATTGGTGTAGATGAAGGGAGTGAACCAAAGTAACCCGAAGGGAACAATTCCTTTTGGAGCAGTGAAAGGGGAGGGGAGTGGGAAAATGTCTCATGGCTCATTATGTTAAAGAAGCTGGAAATGTTTAAGCTTAATCTATTGAACATAGTACAGCACAGGCCCTTCAGTCCACGATGTTGTGCCAACCTACGTAAACACCTACTCCATGATCAATCTAACCCTTTCCTCCTGCCAACCCATAACCCTCCATTTTTATATCCATGTCCCTATCTAAGTCTTTTAAATGTCCCTATTGTACCAGCCTCTACCACCACCCTTGGCAGTGGTTTCCAGGCACCCACCACTTTTTTTTTTAGAAAACACACCTAGATGTCTTCCCTAAACTTTCCTCCTCTGACCTTAAACTGATGTCCTCTGGTATTGGCCATTGCCACCCTGGGGAAAAGGTGCTGGCTGTCCACTCTGTCTATGCCCCTTATCTTGTGCACCTCTATCAAGTTGCCTCTCATCCTGCGTCGCTCCCAACGAGAAAAGCCCTAGCTTGCTCAACCTTTCCTCATAAGACATTCTCTAATCCAGGCAGTGTTTTGTTCAGAATACAAAACAAAATACTGCATATTTGAAATTAAAACAAAATATTTTAAATACTCAGCAGGTCAAGCCTGAATCTGTGGAGACTGAAAAACAAGAGTAAACATTTTTGTTTGATAAACTTTTATTTGAATGGAAAATGTTACAAGTTAAATACAGAAACTGGGTGAATGAAATAGAGCTTTCAGAGGAAGGAAGATGGGAGAGAGCATTTTCTATAGGAAGACCATTCTATTTTCACAGCTTCCTTGCCTTTGCTGCGCTGGTATGGAGGCATTTTTTTAGAACCAATGCAGATAGATTTCAGTTTTAATATTTGGTTAGGAAGACCATTTCTATTTTTAATTGAGAATGAACATTTTCTATTTTGCTGGAATATTGTTTTATTGATGTTTATAATCTGTTACCTTGAGCTGCTTGAGATTAAATGGCAGTACAGTCAATGCTCATTTGAATGTATTTTTTGCACGTCCTTGCTGAATAATTATAGGGTGCATGAATATTCTAGAATTTCAGTCCATTAGTAGAATACCAACAAAATCATCAACAGTTGCCATTTAGAGATCACCTTTAATGTAGCAGAAGTTTCTCAATAAAATCATAGGAACAATATCAAACCAACTTCAATGGAGCTCTATCAGCCAAGGAACAAATTAAAGAAGAGAGAGGAGGAAGGCAAGAGAAGTTTTAGAAGGGAATAATAAAGCCTGGGATTTTGACAGCTGAAGGTCCAGCTACCAACAATAGAAAAAGTAAATTCAAGCAATCCAGAATTGGGGGTGCTTGGATATTAATGAACAATTGTATAAATTACTAAACTATCAATCCAGAAGTGCATTCAATTCCTACCATTTGGAGATTTGAACAATAATTCAAAAAATGTGCAAGTAAATAATAATGCAATGATTATGAAATGACTGATTGTTATTAAAAATAACATTCATTACTGTCCTTAATTAAACCTGCCTCCTTAACTAGTCAGGTCTTTATGTAGGATCAGATTTGGACGTGGCACGTCTTGGTCAGATAAGTCACTCCCAGCACAGTTCTGGTTAAAAACCTGAAGATAATGTCTAAATTGTCGGAGCTGTCCCGTATCGAGCAAGCAACATCTAAAGAACATCTAAAGAAACCAAATCAAGCAACATCTAAAGAATGTGAATGCTTCAGCCATGTGTTTGGCATTCTTATAGTGTGCTGCACCTATGAGAATGGGGATGTTCTTGGAGCTGCCTGTATAATTATATACCGTCATTCAGGACAACATTTGGGAGGATTGTAGAGTTTCAATTTGATCAATCAATTATGGAGTTCTTAACCCTGAATAGAGACTGCTCTTCCTGTTCAGAATGTATGTAGCCCTGTGTTATTGCTTTGCCACATTAGTATCTTATTTTTAGCTATGCGTGGCGCTGCATCTGACACGCTCTTACTTAATTCTCATTGAACCAGGATTGCCATCTACCTTGATGGAGTGTGGGATATTTCAGTCCATGAGGTTAGACATTGTGGCAGAGTACAGTTTTGTATATGATGACTTAGTGCTTCATGGATACATAGTTTTGAGCTGCTAGATTTCTCTTAATTAATGTCATTTATCACAATGGGAGTGCTATATAACATGATGGGTATTCTCAGTATGAGGATGAGATTTTGTTTCAATGGATCAATTCTCACCAATGTTTTCATGGACAGATGCATCCAAAACAGGTAAATTGATGTGGAAGAGGTCAAATATTTGTGTTGTTTCTCTCAACACTTGCTGCAAACCTAGTGTGGTATCAATGAATAGAGGTGCTCCACAGGGCGTTCCAAACTGCAGAGTGTTGCAAGTGTTTGCTCTGTTGATTTTCCATTGTTTTTCGCAATTTTTCATGAAGTGATACAGGAAACAAATATCACCACTGATTTTCCTTGTTTCCCAGCTGTGGCTTTCTCTGTGCACAAAAAGAGCTATATTAAACACAATCTTTTAAGCCCCTTTGGGAAGATAGTATTTAGCAGTTCAAGCAGGATTACATTGTTCCCAGCTGGATATAAAGAAATATCACTGCACTGGCAACTGACACAATGAATACAACCTGCGTGATGGTACTCCATCCCTCAAACATAAAATTTCCCTGCAGAAATATCTTTCTGACCCCAATGTAAGCTAACAATATTGCACAACAGAACAGGCCAAGCCATATTGCATCACATTAGACTTGTTAGTGCAAGTCGTATGCAAGGAGAAAAATAATTGTCAACTGACGAGAGATATAGAAAGAGTTTTTAAACATTAGGAACTGCTTTTCAATCCTCTAATGACTGAAACTTTAGTCTGCTGTAAGGCAGTCCAGCACTGCTGATTGCTAATATAATTTCTTTGCTGCACAGGAATTATTTTCATTGAATTGGTTCAAGGAGATATAATCAAAGGAATTCAGGATTGCCCATATATCAAGTATATATCTGGTTTATATAGAGGAGCATAGCCATGAGCAACCAATAGAAGTAATTCTTCCTCAGCGCCAAACAAGCTGACTCACTATTCATGTAGAGACTCCATGCCATTTTAGGATTGTTGGTAATCCTAATGCACTATGACTTGGCCTTTGGGGATCTGAAATTATCTTAACGTTTGTAATGTAAATGGAGTTAGTAGTTAATGTAGTTGATCAGATTTCTATTTGACTGTGGCAAAGCTGCAGAAGTACAGCTAAGCAAAAGTAAATTTTGAAATCATAGAAAATGCTGGAAATGTGCAGCGGGTACAGCAGCATTTGTGAAGAAGGAGAGCAAGTTTTACCGTTTCTGATCAGAACCAGTAAAAGATCATTGGTATGAAACATTAATTGCCAGTCTCATTCCACAATTGCCAATTGGCCAGATGAGAATTTGTAGCATTTACTGTTTGTATTATGGCACAGTCAGTTCCTAGTTTCAGTTGTAACCAACAGGACTGGAAAAAAGAAATCATGCAATGCTACTCTTAATTAGTCAGCATTTTATTGGTGGAGACTTGGATATTTCAGTGGAGGAGCGCATACGGCTTGGAGTCTTACATTTGGAGAGAATTATTAATAACTTTAAAAAATCACTGTGGAATAGCTATGAGGACAAAGGAATCCTGTATGGTGGTCAAAAAAATCTAAACAATGAGTAATTTTTATATATATGACTTAATTTAGTAAGTATTAAGATAAAGACTGAATCTTACTAGCAGAGAAAAATGTTAAAACAGAGAGCAATGAAAAGTTTGTAACCTTCATGTTTGGGAGATAATTTGTGGATCTGTGCAACAACCTAGAGGGAGGCTATGTATCTTTATATCTCAATTACAACAATGTACCACTTGCAATAGGTGTCATGTTAGAAATCCTTGAGGTTTTAAATTTTGATGTATAATATAAAGTAGGTAGGTAGTACGCTATACTATCAATATGCTGTATATATGACTTTGAAAGCTTTGAACAATTCAGGAGTCAAAGTACATGGTCATGGGATCAGCCTCGGAGTCAGACCACACTGTGTAGTTTGAAGATTATCAGGCAGACTGGCATGTTTTAATTCCAAAAAGGATTAATAACAAAAATAAAGGATTTACTGAATGGCCACTATCAATAAGTACTGTGTTACTTGGGTGCATATGTTGGGCATCACTGTCTGACCATGAGATAGGGACCACTTTAAATTAATTTTGGTTAAGTAGTTGTAGTTTCTTTTTAAACTATATTTACAATGATTAGTTGCTAACTGCATTAGATCCAAACAGTTAGGACGTATGGGATCTAAAGCAAGTTGGCAAATTGGATCCACAATTTACTTGGTAATAGGAGGCAGAAGGTGATGGGGGAACATTATTTGCTTATTAGAAGTCACAGTGGTAGGTGCAGGGACCTTCACTGTTATATCCATTAATAATTTGTATGTGAATCATTAGTAAGTTTGTAGATAACTTAAAGCTTGGTGGTGTTGAAAATGAAGTGGATAGTCAGGTTACAGGATGATTTTGATTAGTTGGTATGATGGGCAGAGCAATAGCTGGTGGAATTTAATCCTGATAAGTGCAAAGTGATGCACTTTGGGAGGACTAATAAGAGTAGGACAGTTACAGTGAATGCTAGGGCCCAAGTCAGTATTGAGGAACAGAGCCACCTTGGTGTACTAGTCCAAGGGTTCCTGAAAATTATATCACAGGTACATAAGGTGGTGAGGGAGGCACATGGAATACTTGCCTTCATTAAACTCAGAATACAAGAGCAATGAGGTTATCATACAACTTTATAAAACATTGCTAAGGACACACAAAAGGAAGGATGTGATTTCACAGGAGAGGGTGCAAAGAAGATTAACCAAGATGTTGCTGCGATGGTGTGTTCCCATTATGAGGAGAGCCTGGATAGGCTGATTTTTTTCCTTGGAGTGGAGGAGGCTGAGAGGATATCTGATGGAAGAATACAAAAGCTTGAAAGGACATTGGTAGCATAGGTTATCGGAAACTTTTCCCCAAAGCAGAGGTGTCTAAAATTAGAAGATATAAGTTTAAGGTGAAGAGAAAGCGGCTTAGAGGGGATATGGGGAGAAGGTTTTTCCACCCAGAGTGTGATTGGAATCTGGAATGCATTGTCTGCAAGGATGGTAGAGGCAGGTACTCTCACAACCTGGTTGAATTATCTAGATGAGAACTTGAATCACCAAGTTATAGAAGACAAAAGACCAATACTGGTAAATTTATGTATAGATGGGAACTTGGCGGTCAGTGTAGATGTGGGTCAGAGGGCTTTTTTCTGTGCTATATGACCATGACCCCAAATATACTGTAATCCTCTACATTACATTGCTGAATAGGCTACTTAAATTTAATGCCAGTATTACATGCAAATATTTAGATGATAATTAGTTTCAAAATATCCAGATGAAGACTTTAAGCTGTTCAAGAGAAACATTGTGAGAAGAAAAAGTATTTCAATTTCCATGACACTTTCTTGAATTTAAGGTATTGGAATGATGTTTGATATTTTCTGTTCACATTTGGATCGCTTTGCTAATAAGCACACTGCAGTATGTATTTTCCATCTACACAGAATGTTATTGACAAAGATCAAAATGTATTTTATAACGATTGCCTTTGTGGATATTAAATTGTTTCCTTGTTTTTGTTTTTGAAAAAAAATGCTTCCATTCTTTGAAGTTTTACTACTGAAACAGAATTCCATCACTCAGCCATTTACTGTACCAAGAAGATTTTACTACATCTATTTTCCCTCAGTAGTTAGATCATTTCTGTTTAGTAACCTTCTGTCCCTTCTGTAATTATTTTGCTCTCATCTTAAGGTGTTATCATGAATGTTCTGTGAATATAAATATGTTGTAAAGATCACTGTAATAATGTATTCATCTTTAAAGAATGCTATGCACAAGTGCACAATCAATTACTGAATCTGTAATATTGAAAGTACAGATATCCACATGTCAAAACCCAATACTGTGATCATTTACCCTTTATGAAAGCTGCCTGACTTATTTTTTGTGTGGTATGTTGCATTGCCAATCTTATGCTTGTACAAATTGGAAATCTGCTCTTGTAAATCAGAAGTATCCACAGTACTTAACCAAAAAGAGAAAGAAACAGTTTATGGGTATTTCTGGCACACAGTCAAAGGAATTGACTGCTATAAAATCTTTTATTTGTGTAATAAAATCTTTATTGCTTTAAAATGCATTGTGGTGCAAAGATCAGTACACATTTTCATACAAACTTCCCTTTCCCATCCGTTAATCCAAATAGCATTGAAAACGTGCATGTTAATTTATGTGAGTATATAATTGGCTTGGATAGTTCTGGTTTGCCTGCCCATGTTTCCTTAATGTTTTTCAATTGCCTGACTTTAGAAGATAGCAAAAATCAGCAAAATCTCCATATCTGAGAAGATTTAGACTAAGTATGGTGTAAAGGCTAAGCCTGTAATGTACATTTTCTCAGATTTGTCAAGTTAGTACAAAAGTCTATTGTTGCCTGCATCAGGAGTTGACATTGAGATGTTTGTGCTAAAGAAATCAGTTTCAAAATTAAGAAGTAATACCAGTAAAGATGATGATGCTCTATGTTCACATTTGAAAGGTCTCTTCTGAAGACCAGTTGAGAAAGCCATTATCTTCTCTGGAAGAAGAAAAGACGAACACACACAGAGCTGGTCAAAGAAGGTGGAACTGTGGGAAAGGCAGGCAGCGACAACGGCCGCTTTCAGACTATGGCCAGTTTGCAACCAGAAAGTTTTCTATCCCAGAGAATGATCTTCCTATCCAACCCCCAGAAATGGACTTTGCAGATTGTGAAGGCAACACTGAGGCATCTTGTGTTGATTCCCAGACACAGAAATATACCACTATTCAGCAACGTGGAAACGAAAAAAGGAGACCCATCTCTGTAATTGGTGGGTTTAATATCTATGGAAGTAATAAGTCTGAGGAAATGGAGGACCTTTTTACAGTACAAGTAAGATGACACTCTTGCTGCCTCTTCTACACAAAAATAAAACTTTTCCACTTTGCTCTTCATCTTTGAAAGTTTCTCCTCTATTCTTCAGAAAATTCATATGAGATATGGGCTTATTCCTTATAATGCAAAATCAGGCACTGGAATTTTGCAAATGCTTTTTGCCAAAAAACAAAGTAAAAAGAAATAATAATCTGCCAGAATATATTTTTCTTTGAGATGCATTGTATATTCCTTGTCTTTAATTCATTTCAGTGACTGTGTTGCAACTTGCAAAATTACTAATTTCATGAATCTGATAAAAGCGAATTAAAATCATGATTGTAAAAGCTATATATTTCATGCAATGCATAGTCTGAGAAGGTAGTTAATCTATTTCTCATGTCTTAATGTTTAAATTGGATGAAGTTTTCTTTGTTGCTCATCATCCAGTAGAATCTGTAAAATTTGCTCTTTTGATCTGTCATATAGTGAGTAAAATGTTTTCAGTGGTATAACAGCAGAAGCAGCAATGTTGAGTATTTGAATTGGTGAGAACTTGAACATTAACATCTTCAGTGTTACCAGATTCATTCTACAGGAAAAATGAGTCTCCATATGGGTGAACTTTTGTACAGTAACAAAATGTTATTTTTAATAAGTTTTGTCTTAACAGGATGGCTTTCTTCAGGAGGAGAAAAGGAAAAAAATTAATGGTAGGAATTGTGGCACACCCACCGTAAGATAAAGTGGAGGAGGCATGTACTTCTGTTAGAAATAATAAAAGAAGCATTAATGCCAAGATGCTTTTTTATAATTTTGGGGATTCTTGTTTCCTTTGTGATATGGTCTGCGAATTATAAATGGAATAATTTGTATTATTAGTGTCCTTCAAGAATATTTCCATAAACAGCAAGTGAGTTTAACTGATGAGAGGAATGAATATTGGATTAGATTCTAAGTAATGAACAGGGAGTAATAAGCCTAATTGAAGTAAGGACTAAATGGAATTTAGGATCTGTAAAATGGTATACTTTAAGGTGAAGTGAATACTCAACATTAAGTAATTTAGAAATTGGATTTCAGTGAAGTTGAGTTTAATGGGATGAAACATGTTGCCAAAGGGGAAAGTTCAGAATTCCTTCTTTTGATTGTTTCGGAAAAGAATATTGGCATGAGCACTTTTTAATGCAGGTATCACGAGCAAGGCCAACATTTATTGTTCATCCCCAATTGCTTTTAAGAAGGTTGGGGTGAGCTGTCTTCTTGCACCATTCTAGTTGTTGGGTGGGAGTTCCAGGATTTGGACCAAGCCAATGAAAAGGAATAATAAAATATTTCCAAGTCAAGATGATGTGGGATTTTGGGGTGGGGAGGGGGATGTGGGTGGGGTTGGGTAACCTGCAAGTGGCTATGTTCCCATGTGCCTTCTGCCCCTCCACCTGGCATTGTTTTACCTTTTGCTCAAATTACTAATGCAAGAGATATTTTTAAGCCAGGAGAATCATGACTGCTTTGTTTTCCCCCATCCAGCTAGTTTCTTTGTCTTCACTACTATAGAATGACTGAATCTCTCAATATGGAAAGAAGCTATTTCACCCATGAAAAAAGCAGTCCAATTTAATCCCATACCCCAGCTTCCCCTACTCCCACCCCCTTTCTTTCTTGTAACCTTGAGAGTTATCCTTGAGGTACATATTCGTTGGCTTTTGAAAATTCCTATGAATTCTGATTCCATTCGTGGAGGTGGAAAGAGGATGGAATATTCTGGTTTCTCCTTGACCAAGTCTTAATTGTGCCCATGTAACTCCTGTTACAGTAAGTCATATAGAGATTTGTCAAGCTATTAAATCTTAATACAATGCATTGGTCTGTGATGGCTATAACAGTGAATTAAATGGTGATGCAGAGTACAAAATAAAGTGTCTGGCTAGAAAAGTTAAGAACTAAAAATAATGTCTTGTTTTTTAGATATATACTTAAAGGGCATCACATTGGGAAGGCTAATTGAATTGGCCTTCTTGCCATAGAGCAGGGAGGAGAAAGGTCAAGGAAATATTCTTGTAGAATTAATACACAGTATTATCACAGCTTGAACGTGCAAGTACATGGACACCAAACTTGTGTGAGAGGCTTATAGTAACCTTTGCTGTCTGGGTTTACAAATGATCAATGTGGCAGTTGGACTGGAGTACTGTGGGACTTTATCTCAGCATGAATCAGTACCCAAAGGCAAAAGGATTGATACAATAAATGGAAAATAGTCTTTGGTTTAATCAGTAAATTAAATATCTGGTGTAGTCTGATTCTGAGTCTTGTAGATCAGAAGGTTTAATGCTTGTCTTTTTTTCTACGCTGAGTTGCCCTTGTGTGGGCAAAAATTTAGATGTTACAGGTGATTTCTGAATCCTTTGTTAGGAGGTGAAAACTATTCCTGATTGGTGAGCCAAAGAAGGTGGTGGATGGCAAGAGTATGGAAGGCTATTGAATTAAAACAATCTTGAATTAACATTGTTTTTTTTTCATTTTAATGTTTTAAACAATTGAGCATTTAAAAATAGTTTTGATTTTGTTCTTAGACATCAAAAATTGCATTTTCTGTGCAAGAGTTTTAAAATTGGTCAACTTATTCATTGTACTCAGTTTATTGATCAGCTGCAAACATTTCAATTATGCTTAGTTTCCAAGGAGAACATAAAATATAGAACAGTGCAGCACAGGAACAGGCCCTTTAGCCCAAGATGTCAGTGTTGACCTTTATGCCAGTCCAAAATAATCCCATATGCCAGTCCAAAATAATCCCATATGCTTGCACATGGTCTATATCCCTCCTTTCCCTGCCTGTTCATGTGCCTGTCTAAATGCCTCTTAAATGTTACTATTGTATCTGCTTCCATCACTTCCCTCAGCAGTGTGATCCAGGAACCTACCGCTCTCTGGGGGGTGGAAAAATACCTGCCTTATAAATCTTTAAACTATCCCCCTCTCACAAAGCTATGCCTTCTAGTATCTGACGTTTCCATCGTGGGTAAAGGCTGATTATCTGCACTATCTATGCCTCTCATAATTTTATATACTTCTATCAGGTTGCCCTTCAGCCTCCAACAATCCAGAAAAAACAATCTTAAATTTGTCCAACCTCTCCTTATAGCAAATGCTCTCTGATCCAGGCAACATCCTGGTGAACTACTTCTGCACCTTCTCCAAAGCCTCCACGTCTTTCCTGCAATGCAACAACCAGAACTACACAGTAATTCAAATGTGGCCTAACCAATATTTTATACAACTGCAACATGACTTCGTGATTTTTGTACTCAATAACCTGACCAATGAAGTCAAATATGCTGTACACCTCCTTTACCAACCTATCAACTTCCAGGGAGCTCTGGACTACAATTCCAAGATACCTCTGTACATCAATGCTCCAAAGGGTCCTGCCATTTTTTTTTTGCATACTTTCCTATAGCACCTGACCTCCCAAAATGCAACACCTCACTCTTCTCTGGATTAAACTCCATCTACCATTTCTCCTCCCACATTTCCAACTGGTCTATTATCCTGCCCAATCTTTTGGCAACCTTCCTCACTATGCACAGCTCTGCCAATTTTTGTGTCATCTGCATACTTAATAATCGGCCCATCTACATTTTCATTCGATATATTTCAAACAACAGAGGTCCCAGCACTGATCCTTAAGAAACATCACTGATCACATTCCTCTAGTCAGAATAACTGCCCTCTGTCTTCGATGACCAAGTCCGTTTTGAATCCAATCTACCAAGTCTCCATGGATCCCATTGGTCTCAATCTGCCTACCATAATGGACCTTGTCGAAAGCTTTACATGTAGACAACATCCACTGCCCTACCCTCATCAATCATCCTTTCACCTCCTCAATAAAACTTAATCAGGTTTGCAATATATGACTTCCCCCACACAAAGCCATACTATCCCTAATAAGTCTATGCTTTTCCAGATGTGAGTAGATCCTATCCCTAAGAATCTTCAGTAATTTCCTTACCACTGATGTAAGGCTCACTGTCCTGTAACTTGCTGATTTGTCTCTACTGCCCTCCTTAACAGACGAACAACATTGGTTATTCTCCAGTAGAACATGGCCTGTGACTAAAGAGAATATAAAGATCTCTGTCAAGGTCCCAGCAATCTGCTCACTTGCCTCTCTCAATAACCTGGGATAGATCTCAATGCTCTTCAAGAGCCCCAACACCATCACCACCTTGATGTCAACATGTCCTAGATATTCAGTATACCTCTCCCTGATCTCACTCTCCTCGTGTGCTTCTCCTTGGTGAATACAGATGCGATGTACTCTCCCATTTCTTCTGCCTCCAGGCATAAATTCCCTCCTTTGTCCTTGGGTGGTCCTACCCTTTCCCTAGTTGCAATCTTATTTTTAATGTGTATAAAATGCATCTTTAATCCTACTCACCAAAAACAATTTATGCGTTCTTTTAGCCCTCCTGATTCCCTTTTTTTTCAACCTTCCAGCTTTCTTTATATTCCTCAAAGGCACTACCTGATTTCATCCAAGCTTCCTGATCCTTGCTATCCTTGTCTTTCTTCCTCACAGGAACATGTTGGTCCTGAATTCTGACCAGCTGGCCTTTTAAATGGCTCCCACATGTCAGATCTCCCACATCTCTTGGGGTGCAAGTCCATAGCCCCTTGAAAGTGGCAACACAAGTAGATAGGTTGGTAAAGATGATGTAGGGCATACTTTCCTTCATTGGTTGGGGTGTTGTGTATTCAAGTTGAAGTCATACTGTAGCTGTATAAAACTTTGGTTAGACCACATTTGGAGTATTGTGTGCAGTTCTGGTTGCCGCATTACAGGCAGGATGTGGAGTGTGTGCAGAAGAGGCTCACCACGATATTGTCTGGTTTAGAGAGTATTAGCAAGAAGGAGAGTTTGGACAAACATGGATTGTTTTTTCTGGAGTGTTGGAGGCTGAGGAGCAACCTGATAGAATATATAAAATTATGAGAGGCATAGACAGGGCAGATTGTCAGAATCTTTTTCCCAGGGCGGAAATGCCGAATCCTCGAGGGCAAAGCTTTGAGGTGAGAGGGGTAAAGTTTAAAAGAGATTTAGGGTAGTAGCATTTAAGAGGCATATGAACAGGCAGGGAATGGAGGGATATAGATCATGTGCAAGCAAATGGGATTAGTTAAAATTGGCATGGTTTGCACAGACATGGGCTGGAGGGCCTGTTCCTTTGCTATACTTTTCTATGTTCTATGTGGATTTATTCACTAACAGCCACTCCCAATCTACTTTCCCCAGCTCCTGCATATTATTGTTGTAATTAAGCCTTTCCCCAACTTAGCACTTTCCCCTGAGGTCCAGTCTTATCCTTGTAACTGAGAAGTTGCAGAGTTATGATCACTGTCTTCAAAATGCTTTCCCACTGAAACTCTAATCACCAGGCTCATTTCCCAATACAAGGTCTAGTATGGCCCTGTCAGTGGTTGGATAATTTTCACACTTTATCAAGGAACCCTACTGGATGCACCTAACAAATTCTGCCCCATCTAAGCCTCTGGCACGAAGGGAATCCCAGTCAATATTGGGGAAATTAAAGACACTTATTACAACTACCCTGTTGCTTTTATATCTTTCCATAATCTGCCTATACATATCTGTTCCTCTATCTCCTGCTGGCTATTGGGAGGCCTATAGTATAACCCTATCATAGTGATTTCACCTTCCTTATTCCTGAGCTCTATTCATATTGCCTCACTGGACCAGCCCTCCAGCATGTCTTCTGTAAGTGCTGCTGCTTTCTCCCTGATCAGTACTGCAATTCTCCTGCATCTTTTGTATCCATCTTGATTGTATCTGAACCCTGCATCATTGAGCTGCCAGTCCTATCCTACTCTGAACCAATGGCTACAACATCATAGTTCCATGTACTGATCCAGGCCCTAAGTTCATCTGCCTTGCCTGTAATACGACTTGCATTGAAATAAATACACTTCAACCTATCAACCCACCTTTTCCGTTAACCTGGCCCTGCCTGTCCTTCTGTTCAGCCTTGGTAACAATATGGACCATGACCTCTGGCTGCTCCCCCTCTCCTTTCAAAATGTCTTGTGCCTGCTCAGAGACCTCCTTGGCCCTAGCACGAGGAAGGCAACACACCATCCTGGATTCTTGCCCGTGACCACAGAAATGCCTGTCAGTGCCCCTGATTAGAGAGTTCCCTATCACTTAGACTTTGCCCTTCCCTGCTGCACAACAGAACCTATCATAGTGCCACTAATCAGGCTGCTGCTTTCATTTCCTCTTGAGAAGCCATCTACCCCCTTTTGTCTATCAGCTAAGCTGTCTTGCATTTTGAAAAATAAGATGTAAAACATAATGATTGTGAGCTGAAAAAAAATTCATGAACTTGAAACACCCGAATTCAAAACAACTTGAATATTTCTTTGGTTAAATTGGGAATTCAGTAGAATTTGTATATGCATGTATAACAAATACCTTTAATATTAATCTTGTTCAACTAAGCTTAATGATTAATATTTTTTCTAATCAAATGCTTTGTTCATTTTTTCTGTTTTCAGTCAGTTCGACCGCCCATCCCTTCACATCAAGTGCCACCATACAAAGCAGTGTCTGCCAGAATTCGACCTTTAACCTTCTCCCACAGCACACCCATTGGTTTAGATCGGGTTGGACGCAGAAGACAAATGAGGACATCAAATAGTAAGTGACATTTCTCTAAATCAGTAAGCATATTGTGATCATGATTGCAAGCATCTTCAGTAAAGCACATTTCCTACCATCATAGATATCAATCTGAGCAAATTCATTTCACTCTGCTGTGACTTTGAGCTACACAGAGACCAGAGCTGTAGATTCAAAAGGCCTTTTATTCAGCACAAGCAGAGGTTTGGGAGGAGACCTGGTGGAAGAATCTCCCAGGAGAATCTCAGTAAAATCTCTCTGACTTCAAAATATATACAACAGGTGATTAAGTATAGCTTCAATAATACAATTAGTTTACTTCAATATTTTAGGTGTTGCCAAGTGAGTCTGTAGAATGACATATTTGCAATGGGAGCACATCTCAACCAAGAAGACGCCTCTGAAATTTCAGTCACCTTTATTAGGAATCCCTATGCCCAAAAGATCCTTGTTTTACCACTGTCTTGAGGGATGACTCTTTGGATACATAAACAACTCAAATACTGATTGACAGAACAAATGTCTATAACCATGTGTCAAGTGGCAGGATAACCAATCTGGATCCCTTAGAGAATCATACAGTATGGAAACAGACCCAACTCATCCACACTGATCTGGTGATACTCTTCTGTATTAATCCCATCTCCCAGCACTTGGTCCACAGTCCTCTATGCCTAAGTGATTCAAGTCTCAACACTTTTTAAATGCTGTCATTGACCCAGCTTCAACCACTTTCTCAGGTACTTGCCACCCTTGTATCCCCTCAAAATCTCTTCTGCCTTGCCCTAAACCAAAGTCCTTATCCATTCTCTTCCTGGGAGGGGTTTCAATGTAATCTGATTAATATAAACATTTATCTATTTTTCTCCTGTGTGATTTACAATGCTACAAAACCAAGCTGTCCCACACCAAATGACTGCTTTCAGTATCCATAAAATATCTATGGGTGTTGCGTTATTTAACAAAGTATCAATGGAAGCAATTGCCTTGGCAGTTTTCAAACAATACCTCTTAAGTGACCTTCTGCTCTGATCCAGTAACCTGCGATCTGAGACTATGGTGTCTGTCTGACTACTGCAGGTAATTGCATCTTAAATGGTTCATGATGGCTTGTTCTCACTTGTATTAGTAGGTAAGACAATAAGATAAGATATCTTTATCAGTCATGTGTACATCGAAACACAGTGAAATACATCTTTTGCGTCAAGTGTTCTGGGGGCAGCCCACAAGTGTCGCTACACTTCTGGCGCCAACTTAGCATGCCCACAACTTCCTAACATGTATGTCTTTGGAGCATGGGAGGAAACTGGAGCACCCAGAGGAAACCCACACAGAACGGGGAGAACATACAAACTCCTTACAGAGAGCGGCCTGAATTGAACCCGGGTTGCTGGTGCTGTAATAGTGTTATGCTAACTACTACACCATATCTTACACAACTTAGTTTCTGACTATGGCTGCTTCTCCCTAATTCACTCCATTTGACACGTGTAAAATATTGAAAACTTTGATAGTGCAGAGCCAGTCACAATCCCATCCAAACATGTTTGAATGCATTTCTCCAATAATCCAGGTTTCCCATGTATGTACTCGCCACACAAAAACAAAATACATGTAACCCAGCCCTCCCTCATCCTCTACAATTTAAAACTAACTTGTTTTCTCTTTCCCAGTTCTGACAAAGAGTCTTTGATGTAAAGTGTAACTTTCCACAGATGCTACCTGACCTGCTGAGTGTTTACAGCGTTTTCTGTTTTTATTTCTGATTTTCAGCATCTGCAGTTTTGGATTTTATAACCCAGCCAAATGCCCCTTTTATCAACCTCCCTTTGTTTTAGGAATATTCAGAAGCAGCATTAAATGCCTTAACCCACTCAATAATTCTCAATTTTGGCTCCACCAGAACTACATTTTTGCAGCCTTGTAACCTTGGTCTTTGATTGCAGACCACTAGATTGGAGGTGAGAGTATCCCTTCAGAATCAAAGAAGCATTTGACCAAATATAACTCCAAGGATGATTAAGTGAGCCCAAAGGTCAAATCCTTCCAAAGAGTCTAATTAAACTGGTTCCAAAAGAAGATTTGTATAATTGCCAGAGGCTGATATTTGCAGCCCCCAGATATTGCTGCTAATTGTTCAGGTGATGTCCTCAGTGTCACCTGCTTGATAAACAATTTTCCCTCTGTTACAAAGGATTATTCGTTGAAGGTCTCATAGGGTTTAACGGCCTCCAAAAGTAGCACTGCTTGTGAAAATATGGAAAGCACCTGGGCTTGGGTTGCAGTTACAGGTACATTAATGCCATGTAACAGCCAGGTGGTGTCTATATCCAAAATGTAATCATTGTTGCTATGTGTTTCATTGAATTCAAACTTAGCTGAATTACTCAGAATCAGGTTTATTATCATTGACTTGTATGACGTGAAATTTGTTTTGCTGCAGCAGGACAGTGCAAAGACATAAAAATGAACTATTTATTTTGTAATTCATAGTCAAAAAGCAATAATGAGGTAGTGTTCATAAATGTTCAGAACCCTGATGGTGGAGCGGAAGAAGCTGTTTCTGAATCATTGAGTTTAGGTCTTCAGGCTCCTGTACTGTCTCCCCCAATGGTAGTAACAAGAGGGCATGTCCCGGATGGTGAGGGTCCTTAGTGATGGATCCACCTTCTTGAGGCACTGCCTCTTGACGATGTCCTCGATGGCGAGGAGGGTTGTGCCTGTGATGGAGCTGACTGAGTCTACAACCCTCTGCAGCCTCTTTCGATCCTGCGCATTGGAGTCTCCATACCAGGTGGTGATGCAACCAGTTAGAATGCTCTCCACTGTATATCTATAGAAATTTGCAAGAGCCTTTGGTGACATACCAAATCTTCTCAAACTCCTAACGAAGTAGAGCCACTGGCTTCCCATTTTTGTGATTGCATCAATGTATTGGGCCCAGGATAGATCCTCCAAGATGCTGACACCCAGGAACTTGAAGCTGCTCACCTTTTCCACTGCTGACCCCTCAGTGAGGACTCGTGTGTGTTAGGGTTAGGGTCTTGCTGATGTTGAGTGAGAGGTTGTTGTGACACCACTCAACATCAGCAAGACCATGGAATTGATTGTGGACTTCAGGAAGGGGAAGTTGGGAGAACACACACCAGTCCTCATTGTGACATCTACCTCACTCCTGTACACATCCTCATTGCCCTCTGAGTGGTGTCGTCTGCGAATTTATAGATAATGTTTGAATATTAAAGAAGTAACAGCAGCACATTTGGAAAATCATAAACTCATGCCTGACAAACTTATTATAGTTTTGAAGAAGTCTCAGCCAGAGTTAATAAAGGAGAAACAGCAGATGCATTGTATTTGGACTTTCAGAAAACATTCAACAAAGTTGCCTCACTTGACGTGGATAGAGCACTGGCTAAAGGGCAGGAAGCACTGAGAAGGGATAAGGGGGTCATTTTCCAGTTAGCAGCCTGTAACTAGTGGGGTATCCTGGGGATCAGTGATTGATTTGTTTAAACTATACTTTAATGACTTGGAGAAAGAAAGTGAATGAATAATAGCCAAATGTGTGGATGAAGCAAAAATAAGTGGGGAAAGTTAGTTTATAGAGAGATATTGAAGGGAGATATTGACAGGTTAAGTGAGTGACCACATGCTGGTATTTAAGGTATAAAGCAGGAGAATCTAAGGTTCATTTTGAAATGAAGGAGAGAAAAAGAAGAGTATTACTCAAATATAGAGGAACTGCAGGAATCTGCAACATTAAGTGATCTAGGGAACTTGGTGCATGCAACAGAAAACTAGCATGCAAGCACAGCAGGTAATAGGGAAGGCAAATGGAATTTGTGTCCTTTTTTTCAAGGGAGTTGGATTATGAAAGCAGCTGTACAAGGCACTATTGGGCTTAAATCTAGGGTAATGTGAATAGTTTTTGTTCCCCTATTCAGGAAAGGATATTATTTCATTGGAGGCAGTTAAGAGAAGATTCAGTGGAATGATCACTAGTATGGAGGGATTGTCCTATGTGGAATGATCGAACAGTTTGGAATTCTGCCTCTCATTCTTCTAAACTCTAATTAGTAACCTTATTCATACATTTAAGCTTCTTATAGGGCTGGCAGAGTAAAAGCTGAAAGAATGTGTCATGGAGAAATACAGCATGGAAACAAGCCCTTCAGCCTGCTGAGTATGCAGTGGCAATCAACTGTCTATTTTCACTAATCTGACAATAAATCCCATTTTATTCTCCTCACATTTCCATCAGCTCTCCCTAGATTCTACATCTCACCTTCACACTAGGTGCAATTTACAGCAGCCATTAACATACCAACCGACACATCATTGGGATATGGGAGGAAACCAGAGCACCCCAAGGAAAAACACATGGTTACAGGGAGAACATGCAAACCACACAACATAAGAGGTCAGGACTGAATCTGCTCCATTGGTGCTGTGGGGCAGCAGCTCTGCTAACTACACCACTGTACCGTGCATGGAAGTGTTCAAAATATGGGGCGACCCATTTAAGATGGAAATTGGAAAAAATTTCTGTGTGTTGAGAGTCTTTGGAATTCTTTACCACAGAGAGCTTTAGATTCCTCATCTCACCTTTCTTAAATAGAGGAGTAATTTTGCAGGCTGAAAGAACATTCTGAATAAAATGAGTTTTTGAAGATGATATGTGACGTTGTTCTGTGCCCTACCTGGTGCATATTAGGATTATTTGTGATATGCAAAGCGACAGGCACTTTGAAACACTATTGCACATTTCCATTCATCTTAGAACCTGTGACTGAAAATATAGCATTTGGGACAGAGTATGTGTCTGCATGAGGGAGTGGAGGAAGAGGGTTGGGAGTGAGGAGTGATGGTAGCTAGAAGTCAATACCTTGTGAAGTTGTGTAAGGAATGGAGTTCTGGGGTTTAAGTCCTGGTCAATCAGGTCTTGGGACCAGGGCCAGTCAGGTGGATGAGATTAGTGGTGGTACTGTGGTAGCTGGGTGTGAGGATGAGTCCCAAGGGAGAGGAGATAAGTGATGAGGCTTAAATGAGTGGGATATTCCTCTGGGAGTTACACTATTAAAGCATTGTTTCAGGGACAAGGTGCGTTTATTTCTCTGCAGTGCTTCAATGGAAATGTTGCAAAGGGAATGTCATCATTTGATGCATGTCTGATGTGGAAATGATTTCAGATGTACAATGGTGAATTTCAAATGGAATGCCTATTGAGATTTCCACTGGCACCAGTTGGCCTGGAAATGGTCACTGTTGTGTTCCACACACTAGGGAAAATATTGATTTCTAGATGTATAGTCCTAAAAAAAATAATAGCACAATGAAATGAGATGATGACTATAATTTTGGTGTGTATTTTTTTGAAGTTCCTATTCTCTTTAAACTAACTACAGTTTGCTGGGTCCAGATTTTGTAACTGTTGACTAGTTTTAGAAGAAATATGAGGTTTATACATCAGTTTTTTTAACGAACATGTGAAAGGTATGCTGGTGAAGCATTAATAATGCAGTGCAGCATTTAGCTACTAAGTTATATTCAGGTCCAATTCAATTTGTAGCAGTCAGATCATTGCGAGGGGTCTATTGTGGTGCATTGCAAAGGCTGTTTAGAGAAAGGGGGGGTTTCCGAGCATGTCATTGAAAGAAATTTGCTTTGCTGAACTTGATGGTTTAATAAATCAAAAAAAGATTCTGTAAAAGAGATCTATTACGGAACACTATCCACCTAAATTTTGAAGTTGCATATTTTACCATGTTGGTATACAAATCTTAACATTTCAAATTTTTGTGACAGTTGAAAAACAAGTCTTCTAAAATTTAAAAAAAAGTATTTGCACAATTCCTGAGATACTATTAGGGAAGAACAATTTTGCAGAATCCCTTTGTCATTGCTTATTCCTTTGCTATAACAACCTCCCTAGAGTCACCCCATGACATCAGAGAAAAAAAATACTGAGTAGTTGGAAGTATAGTGTACAGTAAGCCACTGGTGTTGGATTGGTGTCTGGCCTGATGAACTCGGCAGCCAATTGAACCAATGAATGAATCACTGCAGTTTCAAATGCACAGGATTTGCTGTGTTGGGAAATAGCAGTAATGTCTTTAATCTAAATCAGCTGCTTTGCTGTTAAACACAATTCATTTGCAAGAATGGTAGCAAAGGGGGAAATGACCAGATTTTGGAGCCTGGAGAGTCTGCAGCTTGGTATGTATGGCAGAAATGTATTGATGATTTGCACATAGCCATGAAAATTAAAGGTAAAATTCATATGGGGAAGTAGCTAATGATAATGATGAAACATTGCATGAAATGTAAAAACTAAAAAGATGTACTCTGGATTTATTCAAATTGATGTGAGGATATACATTTCTGAAAAATGCATTAGTCATCTTGATCTTGGAAACTCGGAGTGCTAATGACTAAGCACATAGGGAAAGGCTGTATTTAAATTGAACATTGATTATAATTTAATATTTTGTTTATGGCTGTTATTCAAAAATAACAAGATCCATTAACTATTTGGGTAAGGTTATATCTGTCATTGTTTCAACAGAAGTACTGGCAACCATTTAGATGTGGCTCAAAATTTTACAATGCAATGTATTTCACCACATAGAACTTGATACTTATTATATCATGGAAAACACAATTTTCATGCATGGAGTGAATGACCTAAAATGACATCTGGAGGTATTTTGGGAAGATTTGCCATTTAGGCTTAAGTCTTACATAGTGGAGGAAGTTTGCAGCTGAAATCTGTGTATCCTAATGTAGTCTGTAAGAATGCCGGAAATTGTGTGAATTAATCGCTAAATCAAGTGCTTTCTTTTTTAGACACAGAGCTTTAATTTTATGGATGCATTATCCTTAAACTGTTCTTACATCTTGGATATAATGTACAAAATGGTCTTTTGTAATATGCTTAATATTATGAATTTGTACTGTTAACAGTACTAAACAAACTGCGTGTGCATGTATTGATTCCTTAAAAGGCCATGTTAAGGGTCTATTGATAAAGATTAATTAAAAAGACAGAGTGCAGTTTTTCTTTATTCAGATCTGATAGTAAATCTAAAATATTTTCAACCCTAAATAAAATTAATGGATTGAAAAGCCTGAAGCATTACATAGATGTAGGCCCTTAATTCATGCATTGGAATTCTAGCATAAAAGTTCTGGGCAAAGGTGTTTAGTATTTATATCTCCATTATTTTAGTGGTATTAATCAATGCGTTTTGGAAATAGCAGAGAGGAAAAATTTGGGTGGATATTTTAAGCATATGGATGTTAGTATCGTACTGTGTAATTTGAAGACCATGAAAATTAGAGTTACAACATTTAAAATCTGTAATAATGCATTTAAGGTTTAAGATCAGTGTTTTTACTACAGTAATGTACTGTGAAGATAATGGCAACTTTTCCTAGTCTCGCTATTTGAACTCTGGAGCTCTGGTATCCTAGCAACAGTACCAGTTTCCACTATGCTTATCTGGCTTGACATTTGCATTTTCTGGTGCTTGATAAGTAGACTATAACCTTACTAGATCTATTTCTTCTGTGACATTGTGCAGTTCTTGAAATCATTGGATCAATTTTTTTATTTGCTTTTTTGTAGAATTGAAAGCAATGCTGTAAAGTTGAATTTAAACATTAAACACATTTTATCACAATCTGTTATTTGGTAATATATATATATATATATATATATATATGTATTGCTTTGTCAATTCCTCTAAGAAATGTAGATTATTAAAATGTATAAATGTATTAACAAAACTAGAAAATGTTAAATACTCAACTTGTCGAACAGTATCTGTGGAAAGAGAAACAGTTAATGTTTCAGATTGAGCTGAGTGTTTCCTGCATTTTCTCTTTTTGTTTCAGATTTAGAGTATCTGCAGTTTTTTAATACATTTTGGATGAAAATTTAATTATTTCCAGTTTAATATTACTTTTGTAACAGATTTTACGATTAAATTATCCATCTCTTTTCTACCTTTAATGCACGGGGTTGCATTACATTGGTGATCCTACTTATCAGAACTATGCAAATTCATTAATATCCACATTTTTTGGGTTCTTACTAATTAATTTAAATCACAATAGATCATTCTTGTATCAAAGGGCACCATATTCGGTAGTAGCTGATTGCTCCTCCCACACAGAAAATATTGAACCAAACTGCTGAGAAAAATAATGACGTGTTCACTGAGCATGCCATTATTAATGTGCAAATTTCCTAGCAAATTCAGGGCTGAAGAGATGTGCCATGACTTGCAAATCTCTACGTCTGCTGAAAGTTTGGTTTGACTTGTGCAAACAGCATATCATGATTTAACTTCCCCATTACTTTTTAAAAACTTACTGGAATTGCACATTAATTGCTCATTAAACCTACTGCAGAAGATTAGGGCACATAATTAATAGAGTGCGTGCCCTTTCTTGTGACATGTTAATGAGATATCTCTGGCCCAAAAAGTGATCATTTAAACTGTTGACTATCAATCCTGCATGTAATAACTTAGTAGAGATTTCTAAATTCAACATTCTTAATTTTATTTACCTTCTCTCTGTTAATTCAATGTGTCTTTCCCTTTTGTTTTTGTACCCTTTTAACACTAATTCTTGTTCTTTATTTCACTTTCCTATCATTTTACTCTTTCTTTTCAATTCTTAAACTAATTGGTTAAGGAACATTACTGTGGTCCCACCATCGTTCACCAGTGTCCCAAATGCTGATTATTGCCTGTTTGCATTTCCATTTAATTATGGTGCTAAAGATCTAGGGAAAAGTCTAACTGATGTCATGAGCTGCTCCTTTCAGTGAGATTTGTCCAATTAAGACAATAGTTTCTTTGATCTCTTCAGTTTGGGGCCAAGTTTGTGATCCTACCATTTGTAATGGGCAGTATTGTGTCATCGATGACACATTATGAACTTTTAATCAATCACTCAACCAAAGTAACGTTATTGTTTTAGAATCCTCTGGTCATTGAATTGAGCACTTTTCCAGATTGATAGATAGTACATATAGATTTCAACTTGAAATCCCTTGAACATAAGAAGTTAGGTCAATGGATTTCATTTGGCTTTAAATTTCTCTCCACCATATTTCGTGTTTATTGACTTACTAGACATAATTTTTGAATTTTTCTAGTGATCACCATAGCTGATGCTAACTTTCCAAAGTTAGAAATGGTTTCAAGGGCCTATAATTTCTGTAGGTGAATTTTGAATACAACTAAACTGGCTTACAATTCATTGTAGAATTTGTGGCTGAAGAGTGGTTTTAATTTAGACTAGATAATACATGCTTTTTAACTAAGCAACTGTATGTTCTGTTCCCAGAATGTACATTCTATTACTGACCTTGGGGACATAAAATACAAGTTTTATGTTATAATACTACTTTTGCTTGGTCAGCACTGCTTATTGCCTTGCTTTGCTTTCAAAACAATGTGAAACAATCAGCACAATGATTTTTTCTGCATTGTTACTTTCACCAACATAAGAAACGGTTGATGTGGGGGAGGGGGAGTTGTTCTAGTAATAGTTTTACCTTTAATAATGTCACAAATGGATGTGTTCCTGATAAAACGAGCAAAATAGTCAGAAGTCTCTAGAATTGGTGTTGTTTTCATTAATAATGTAGAAAGTGTAAAACTACAATACAAGAAGAAAACATGAGAAGAAATGGTAAGATTATCAAGGGAATACCTGGTATGCTGATTTCCACACTGACGAAACCTTTGGGTTATACAATACTGCAGATGTTGGAAATCTGACTAAGACAAAACATTCTGGAAATAAATGAGAGAGAGAAACAGTTAACATTTTAGATTGATAACCTTCATAATGTTTGCATGAGGATTGAACTATATTGTGATGCTGCAGTTGAGAAGCTTTGCCACATTATCTAAATTTTTACTTAGGCACTCTGAAAATCTGACATTGTGATACTATACGTCACTATATTAGGCTATATTAAAGGAAAATTAATTTGTCTTCATATAGTGCCTTTCACAGGGCAAACCAAACCATTTTTCAGCCATGAAATTTTATGTGGAGTAACTTCTATTGTAAGTTAACAAAATACTGCAATGTATGTCAGAATTTCATTAATTGTAATTGCTGTGAAGTCTATACAATTTGTACTTCCTGGATTTTCTTTTTCCTGCTAGTACATTTATTTGTAGTTTTTGGTGGTGTTGATATTGAAATTTCCACCAACAGAATGCTGAAGATGAATATTTCTTTAGAGACTCCTCATTTTGCTGTATATTGATGAGGATAAGTAGTTCAAGATGGGTCATTAAATCTGTGTATAACATCAACCTCAAACGTTTTGATTGCTGTTGTCAATATGACTTAGATTTAAATTAGCCATAGTGTCAAAATGTTTGCACACAATGCAGTTAATTATTAAAATGCAGCATAAATATTCGAAAAGATTCAGATATAAAGTGTCCTTAAGCAGTGTACTTTTTCCTTTTAGTTTCTGCCGATGGAGGCACAGAGTCTTCTGCGCTGGTTGATGACAATGGCAGTGAGGAGGATTTAGCATATGGAGAAGTAAACCATGCAAATCCCAGATACCTTCAGCCTGGTGGAGAACAACTTGCTGTAAATGAGGTGAAGTATTATTATGACATATATATTGCCTTGAGTTGTAAGGATGTGATCAAAAGTCCCAGTTAAACACTTAAGTGAATTAGTTTTGATGAAAGGCCATTTTTCTGAAACATTAACTGTTTCTCTCTCTACAGATGCTGCCTGACTTGCTGAGTATTTCCAGTACTTTGTTTTTTATTTCAGATTTCGAGGATCTGCAGTTACTTGCCTTTCAATAAGAATTATTTCCTTGGAACGTACTTCGAACTTTTCTATAGATTGTTTATAAAGAGAGTTCATGAAAGTGAGTTTCTTTAAACTTTTCTGTAATCACACTAGCACACATTCCATGCTAGTGTTCAAATTGAGATAGAGGTTTTATAACATCACTGCCATTTGCATTACTTGATCATTAAGGAATGAAGCAGATTCAGGAAAAATTTTGCTTCATCTGTATCTTAAGTGGGTAACCGCCTGCTTTTCTCCATGGATACTGCCTGGCCTGCTGAGTTCCTCCAGCATCATCGTGTTTTTCATCCATAGCTCTAGATCCTCTCGAGGAAGCATCTCTTCTTTTCAAGACCCATCAGGATCTTGTATATTTCAATCACTTTTCTAAACCCCAGCAGATACAAGTCTATCGTGTCGAATCTTTCCTCATCAGCCAAACCACCCACTCCAGTATTTGTTGAGTAAAGTGTCTCTAAACTGCTTTCAATGCATTAATCCCTTCGTTAAGTAAGGAGACTAATAATGGGCAAAATACTCCAGATGTGGTCGCACTATAGCCCTCTAAAACTAAAGCATAACATCCATAGTCAACCTTTCTGTTTATGCTCCAATGCTATAAGCTTTCATGCTCTGCAAACTTTGATTTATCATTCTTCTTTGAGACAAACGTCTTGTGAAAATGTATGTATAATTTATCTCTGGTTTCCCTTTATCTACAGCACAGGTAATAACTCCAGTAACTTGGTAAACCATGATTTCCCTTTCACAAAACCATATTAGTTTTTCCTGATTGCCTTGTAGTTTAACTACCCCATTATGACATCCTCAATAGCTTCTACCGCTTTTCCCATGACCAATGTGAAGCTAACTGGCCTAGGTTCCTGATTTCTACCTCCCTTTCTAAATAAAGAAAGTTGCATTTGCTACTTTACAATCAAATAGAACATTCTCTGAAACTCGAATTTTTTAAAATTAGAACCAATGCATCAATCATCTCACTAGTTGCTTCTTTTAAGAACCTAGATTGATGTCTATCAAAGTCCAGGGACATGCAGGACTACAGCTCCAACAACTTGCTTAGTTCTACTTGTGTGGTTATTGAAATTTTCCCAAATTTTTCCCTCACTTATATTTCCCAAGGTACACTATTTCTGGGATGTTACTTCTATCTTCTGTAGTGAAAGATGATGGAAAATATACACATTTCCAGAAGGCATCATTCAAGATGAACCTCAATATTTAAGGAGTTGTGTGCCATGGTGATTGGCGCAAGAGCCCCAGGTTTTTACAATTTGTATAAGTGACTTGAATGAAGCCACCAAAGGTGTGTTGCAAAACCTACTGAAGACAAATGTAAGCAAGTCATCTGCCATTTCCTTGTTTTTCATTATTAATTCCCCAGACTTGTTCTCTGTAGGACAAAGGTTGGTAAGTATTTTTTATGTTTGTTGTTTAGGTTCTGCTTATCTCTTGGGGAGTACTTTTTGTTTAGTCCAACATTTCCAAGGAGAGTTGGCAGAGGTCATAATCATTTTTGGCCTTGGTAGGTCATAGGTTAATAATCAATCTGTGCTAAAATTAACTTTTATTTATATGTTTCTCAATTCAAAATATTTAATTTTTTGGGGTTTTCACAATTTGTTTTTTAATTTTATTTGTGGTAGCAAAGCAGCAATTCCATTTCTTTCCTTTTAATACCCTATCATGTAGCATTATAAGATACGTTATGTCTGTAGCACTATCTTGAGGTGAAATATGTTTAAATTATTTCAGCAGTTTAGTAATATAATATTAAACAGAATATCTTCATATTCACTGAGAGCACCACTACAGATAACCTGAATGAAAAATTTCAGTTAATTTTATTTTGGGTAACAATATAATGGCCCAATCACTAAGGCTGAGATTTTATTGAATTTTCTATTTATTTTCTATCTTTTATTATGGAGTTCAGATATTATTGCAAGTTCATTCAGATGGCTAAAATAGGTATAAATTGAACCCAGATGTTATCTTTTTAAAAACAAAAACTTTTGCAATAATTTTTGCACACCGTTATTCCAGAGATACCAGGGATCATGCAGTATCTGGTGCTTGCAGCCATTTTATTTGTGAGAGTTTTTACAGTGACTATTAACAAGCTGTTTTACTAAGTCAATCATAGGTGAGATACTTGACCCCTTGTTAACCCAGACCGAAGCCAAGTTTACTTGTCTTTTGCTAGCCCAACTGAAATTGGACAATAACGCATACCAGCAAATGAACCTGCACTGTTTTTCTGTGTTAGTCAATCACCGGGTTAAAGTAATTAAGGTTCCCACTTCCCCCTCCCCCAATTCATTAATAATTATTGGTTCTAATTAATTCTGTGCACACTTTGTGACATTTTACATTCATCCATCAAAGATGTAAACTGAAACTTGTTTCTTTCTATAGCTAATAAGTGATGGCCACGTTGTCTGTGCAGAGGCACTATGGGATCATGTTACCATGGATGATCAGGAGCTTGGATTCAAAGCCGGAGAAGTCATCCAAGTGCTTGATGCCTCCAACAAGGAATGGTGGTGGGGCATGATTGATGACAAAGAAGCCTGGTTTCCTGCCAGCTTTGTTCGAGTATGTTTTTCAGTACGAAATTTGAGAAATGTGATCATAGATTGTCTTCCTCGTGAATGCCGATGAGTTAATTTCATTTGCTAAACCTTATTTTTAATTTGATGGTGATTCCCTTCATTTTGCATCTATTCCCCAATTTTATAGTCCCCGCGGAATATGCGCACACCAATTAGAAGGGTTGGCAAGTAATTTACTACTTTGCCACTCTGGTCTGACATTTGTTGTAGCTGAATCCCTAATACCTGTAGGCAACCATGTTTTAGGCTCAAGAATTTTTTTTTATTAATTCTTTGGATCTGGATGTAGCTGATTATACCAGCCTTCATTGTCCATCCTTAATTGCTGCTGAACTGGTAATTAAGGGTCAACCAGGTTGGTGGGTCTGGAGTCATATGTTGAACATACGAGGTAAGCCTGGCAGATTTCCTTCCCTGAAGGACATTAGTTTTTATAACAATCCAGTAATTTCATCATTACTGTTACTAAGACTAGATTTCCTTTTTTCTTAAATTTTGAGTTTAAACTCTTTGTGACAATGGTGTGACTTGATCTTGTGTGTCTTGAGCAATGATCGAGAACTCTAGCTACTGATTCTTGGGTACCCTTCATGATAATAGATCCTGTTCAAACCTGCATCCGACTAATCCACAGCATTGTCTGCTGATTAGTTGAGGCCATGTGCAATGTTTTAAATAAATGGCATTTCACCATTCAGTGACAATTACCTTGTTCACCTTTTAACAGTTAAGATGGGCAGAATTGTTCCAACATTACTGTACCCCATTCTAATGCAACAGAGGATTTGGATTTGCCTGTATTGTATCTCAGTGTTAATATGCATTGACAGATGTGAACTACTGATACTGTACCCATTTTACACTGACAACCCCAAGCTCAGTGCAGTGCAACGAGGTCTAGAGCATGATAATGATCTGGGTTTGGACCTAGACGATTGGACATGAGCTGACGTTATGCCTGGGTATCTCAGTTTTGTGCTTCTGGTACTGTGCCTTGTATCGGGTCCCTATTGCCAGACCCTGCTTCGGGAAGGCTTCAAGCAGTTGGGCAATCTTCAGCCAAAGCCTCCACAACACTTGTCCTGTTCTCCACACACATCAGTCAGAATCTCAGAAATAAACATGTTGGGTTGTATACCAAATAGAAAGATACAACTTTGAGCACACATTTCTGACATGCTTTCCCATAGGGTTTTGGCATGAATTAGTTGCAGAGAGACACTTACTGAGGACAAACTGCAAGCAGGAACCACCTTCCAATACAAAATAGTGTGTGGTATTGCTTGGAGGATAAAGGCGAAGGAGGGGGTAAGGGTTAACTATTTCAAATAAAAACTTTTAAATCACCTATCGCCCACATTCCAGTAAGCAAAAAAAAAGTAATACAGGGAACTTAAACAAACATTGTTTCCATTATTTTGTGCATGAATGAAATTTGCTTCTGTTATTCTTAATGAGTAAAATAGACAAATAGTGTAAAAGGCAAATCAGGATTTGAATGGAAATCAGTTAAATACTTATCATTTTCAAAGAGCAATTTAAGATTAGTTTGTTACCTGTCTAAAGAAGTTTATTTTGTGAAAGGAAAAGCATCATTTGAGCATCATTTCATTAAGGACATTGCTGCTTTTAGCTAGTGGTTTATTTATGGTTGTATTCTTTCAACCTGTTACAATAGTTTGTTTAGAATGTACTAAGTAATGCAATATGTATATTATATAGTATTAAAAAAATTTGTCAATGTGTGGAAAAGGAATAATTTTGTATTTCATCTGTTCCTCAAAAAGGTACATGCTGTCAGTTCTGGCTTACTAATTATTTTAATGTGGTTACTACCAAAAACAATTGTATTGTGGTTTAAACAAGAGTATTCGATACAATATTTTAGCTTGCTTCAAATAACCAAATTTATTCAATGTTTTAGTGGATTAAGTTCATTGATTTAGAGCTGTTTATATTTTAAATAAGAAATCAAAACTTAAATAATCTGAGTTTAGTTTTGAGAACATAGCTATACTGCTTACATTTTTAACCAGTGTTTAATTGAAAAATCATGAGTTTGTTTAAAAATTTTACGTTTTATTTCTGTGCATTAAACAAGGGGCTGTTACGTAGTTCTACAACACAGCCAAAATGGTTGAGATTTTATTTTGTGCATTTTTTTTGCAGCCAGTAAACAATACTACACGTCATAGAAAGTCTCTTTGTGAAAAATATTTGTTGTAATCTCATTGAAATATGGTGGTTGTACAGTTGTGATAGGTTAGAGCCAGCAATGCAAAATCTGCCCATATCCATTAAATGTCTTTAAAGATAATGAGAACAACCGTATTACAATATCCATAATACAAGTGACTTTCATTAGGAGCTCCCTGTAAACATTGTGATACAGAAAGAAAAGTGTGAGTGAGTGTGTACAAGTTGGAAATTACAGTTACATGTAAATCAGCATCCTGCTTAGTAGATATGAAAGCCTTTCTACACGTGGCAGATTTCTTGGATTTACCTTTATACCTTTCTAGCTACGGGTGAACCAGGAGGATGCCATAGGTGAATACGCTGGAAAGTTTCCAGATGAGCACTTGGATACCCACTGCAATAAACATCGCCTTCACAAAAATGCAGAAAACCAAGAACAGATGAGAACAAATGTAATCAAAGAGATTATGAATACTGAACGGGTCTACATCAAGCATCTGAAAGACATCTGTGAGGTAATGCAAAAGATGCAATTCTGAATTTTGAGGGAGTCTTGTTCTATTATTTCACTGTAATGACATCTTTCTAGTTTTTTTTCCCCCTGAAATACAATCCTATTTGGCTTACCTTCTGACCAGCAAGTTCATATGCAAAGACCTGTGGTTGAGGAAATGTCATCTCCTTAATGAATTTATTAATAATTTTCACAGTGAATTTTAAGGGTAGTGCTTGCTGTGCTCTTTTTCCTTTGTTTTCCACTAGTACAGTGGATCAGTTCTCCCATTTTAAGAACCTTTGGTCAAACATGACCTTTCTGGTTTTTTCGCTCTTATCATTGTGATTTGCTGCCATAATGTCAACCAACTTGATCTTGTCTGGTCAACTCATTCATTCTAACTTCCCTGCAAATTTGCAACATTCTATTCTTTCAAATTCAATCTTAACATTCTCGTTAATATTTTTGATAGGGATAGCATTGTTGTGGCTTGACAAAGGACCATTCATACACTTAAGGGTGATTGTGAAAGGTCGATCAATCTGAAGAGACTGTAAACTTTCTCTGACTTGCTCTTGGACCAGAACCCAACCATCAAACAACTATAATTTTCCAGATTATCGCTAACTTCATCTCCTCTGGAGATTTTCCTTCCAAGGTCTCCAACTTCAGACCCCCAATTTCATACAGGCCTCTTCTACTTCCTTCCCCAGATCCACAAAAACACGATAGCCCAGGTAGACTTAAAGTTCAAGCTTGTTCTTGCCTCATGGAAATAAGCTCTTCATATCTTGATGTTGTTTTGCTTTGTCTGTTCTCTCTCCAATTAAGTTTTCAATTTTAGCAACATTGTTCACCACTTTGTTGGTTTCTAGTATCCACACCCTAATCTTCAATTTTTCACTGTGGACGTTCGATCTTTCTGAACCTTCATTACCTACAGGATTGTCCATGAGCCCTCAGCTTTTTCGTTGAACTACAGCCCAACATGCTAGGCTCCCAATCCATAAAAAAGCTAAAGTAGTACATGGCAAGAAATGAAAACAGAACAGAATATTTTGGAAGCACTCAGCAGGTCATGCAGCACAGATGGAGAGAGAAATGATTAATGTTTCAGATGGACAATCTTTTATTGATCCTTCTACGTGAATGGTCCTTGCACTTGATCTTCCATTAAATACTTCCCCTTTGTCTCCTCCTACTCCTTTACACCATATAAAGGATATTGTTATGGGGACCCACATGTATCCTGGCTTTGCAAGCCTTTTATGCCTAGCCATGCATTCCTGCCAGATCATTACTCAAAAATCTATTTCTGATTGTCTGCATGCTGTGGATTTGGGAATACATCAGTGTGCATAATTCTCGCTGTGACTAACATTTGCATCTTTCTGGATGGAGTCAGTGGCTGGGGATAAGTAATGGAATTACTAGATTCTGAATACTGAACTACTGAATAATGGACCAGATCATAGAACATAGAACGGTATGGCACAAGATCAGGTCCTTCGGCCCACAATGTTGTGCCGACTTAATTAAACTAATGCTGTCTACTTAAACTGTGATCTGTGAATTACAATATTTTTGAAAGAATGGTCTTTATAAAGAAGCTAATAAATATTTGCTTGAACATTTTTTTAGTGGTGTAACATGTCTTCATGATATTTGTAATTTAGTACATATATCAACTAAATTGTGTTGGTTTTATTATTTGTATGTAGACAATAAAGCCTTTAGGTATGCTGACTGGGTGTAAATTTTCAAAATTCATCCTGAACAGTCCAATATGCATGATCTTATTGCTTCTCTTAAATAGGATTATTTAATAAGTGGCACTTCCTACGTTTCTTGATTTTGCTGCAAGATCTCTAAGCACAGCTGAATATTTAGTATGTCTAGGAATACTGATATGTGAATAATAAAACTAGTATGATTTTAAATTGCCATGGCCTTAAAAGAACTTGGATGAAAGAACAAGACCATCTTTAATTATTCTTTTCATCTTATTTGATCGATATTAGATATAAAATGCTTGACATATATTACTTTTACTTTTTAGGGGTATATTCGTCAGTGTCGCAAACATACAGGGATGTTTGCTGAAGCACAGTTGATTACCATTTTTGGGAACATTGAAGAGATTTACAAATTCCAAAGAAAATTTTTGAAGGATTTGGAGAAACAGTTCAATAAAAATGAACCTCATCTGAGTGAAATAGGATCCTGTTTCCTTCAACATGTATGTTAAATGCAGAACTGTAATTTAATGGCATAATCTTGGGTTGATTCCATTGTAGATTCAATTTCAAGTTAGCAAATACACAATACTTCATCCTCTGAATTCGGATTTCAGCTATTTAACTATAGGATGTAGAGTTTATTTGAATAGGTACCTATAATTTTAACAGTAGTAGACCATACTTCAAAAATGCCTTGATATTTGTGGATTCTAAACATGACAGCTATAAGCAGAGGTGAATTATGAAACAGGACCTGTATGTCTGAACTATGATCTTTAGTCTGTTTCAGATTTTGTGGATTGTATCTGTTTTTTATTCTAGATATTTTCTTGGTTTCAGCAGCAGCAGCACTCACCCCTCCTTCCCCCCAAAAGAAGTGGACCTGGTATTTCCTGTTTTCTAGAGTATAGCTTTTCTTCCTTTTTTTTAAATTCATTTTTCAGCATGTGGGCATTCATTGCCCATCCTTATTAGCTTTGATCTAAATAGCTTGGGAGGCCATTTCAGAAGCCATTTTAATAATCTAGCACATTGATGGATTTAAGAGTCATGGACTGATTGGCAGTGATCTAGCTGGGTTTTTACATCAATCTGGTACTAGGTTCTGTTTTTAAATTGCAGATTATTGACTGAATTTAAATTCTACAACTGCCAAGGTAGGATTTGAACTCGCGTTCTGTGTATTGTTAGTCTCGGCCTTGAGGTTACTTGTCTGATAATTTAATTGCTTTGCCACTATCATTCTCTAAATAATAATATCCAGATACATTCAAGGATGAATCCCTTACTTAAATGTGTTCAATATCATATGAATTTTTCTGCTTCAACAACAAAAAGGGAACTATATAAGACTGAGGTCTTTGACAATTAGTGGATTTATTTACCAAAATTATACAAGTAATATGTAGTTTGTCACAAGGACTACACTGGTTTGGTCGATCTCAATCTCTGGGTTTACTTTTGTTTTGAAAAGCTATAATTACTATTTGTCTTAATTCTTCAAGCCAAACTGGTTTGGACAAATGATAGTACAGGCAGTCTGGTGATGAAACCAGAGACTCTTCTGTGAGAGAAAATATTAAGATCTCATTCCTATAAGCTCTTTCTCCAATATCTCTGATGGAGTTCTATCACATTGTTCCAGATTCTTTAGAGGTGTAAGCAGACAATATGCCTGTGAGAATTTAGTTAATACAAACTGGTTATTTGTCACTATTTATTTGTCAGTGATGACTAATTCAGCTAATTAACCTCTGGAGTTTCCTTTTATTTACAGCTTCAGTAGCTCATAAAAATAAACAGCATTGATGCCAGCTATTGAGCTAGCCCAAAAATTGCTCAAGTTGCTAGCCTTAATATCTTTTTAAAATATGCATAATCATGAACCTTAGAGATCAACCTCTAATGTGAAAGTACACGCACAAATAGGGGCACAAACTTACCCTTTGTGAACTTCATGCCTATATATTTGTGACTGTTCAATTTCCCTTCTGTTGTAGGCAGGATAGATGGGTATTTTTTCACTGACCTCTATCGTGTTCATGTCTGTTTATTTGATCCATAATTCTCTAATCAGAAGAGAATATGAGCTGTGCCCAAAACCATACCCAAAGAATCAGTTTAATCTACACTTTAAACCAAGATTATGGTACTTAAAGTGCACTATAAATATCCCTACATCAGCAGTAAGTGAAAAGTTTAAAAAAAACTACAGATGCCCAAATCTCAAATAAAAATAGCTGGAAATTCTCAACAGTATTGAAAAGAAACAGTTAGCGTTTCAGGTCTGGGAAGTTTCATCAGAACTGAGAAAGTGGCATGTCCCAGTAAGCCAGACTGTACATCATTTCATAGAATATATAACATTAGCACACATTACACAGACAAAGAAGCTTAACTTCCCTTTTACTACCACATTATTGCACCCTGTCAGATAAATTCCCTTTGTTCTACTCATTGCCCTCCCCATCATCTCTGCTACCTAGATTAACTTGTTTCTTTCTCGATTCTGATTAAAGGTCCCAGACCTGAAATGTTAATTGTTGCTCTTTTCACAGATGCTGCCTGACCTGCTGAGTTTTTCCAGCATTTTTATCCCTATATCAGCACCTCTCTGAATTCTTGCCTGTGTATATTGAATTTAGAGGCTCTCTTGCTCACTTATGATGCAAATCCCAAATTCTCCTTATAACTTCATCCCTGTAATAATTATATGATATTAAAAAAAATCAGTCCCATTTTACACTGATTCTCAGGCTGATATTAAAGGTGTACCTTAAAATTTCACCTTTCAAAATAGAGAAAGGTAGCTTAGTTACCTTCATAACTTAGTAAGTCAAACATAGTACTCAGTTCTTGTATGATATGGGCTTTCTCCTGGTTGCTTGACATCTGGTGTTTTTATCCCCCCCATATAACTGAAAATGCAACAAGCAAATTATAATATTTACAGCAGAGAAAACAGAAAATGCTGAAAGCCCTTAGCAGTCAGCCAGCATTAGTGGGAAGAGAAAATAATTTGATGTTTCAGTCAAGGGTCCTTCGGAACTGGAAAAGTGAGAAAACAAGTGTTAAGGTGGAGAGAACAGAGGAAACATCTCAGATGAGGTGCACACCAAATTAGTTAAGATAAGAAATGCTTTAAATTACACTTGGAGGGAATGAAGAAAAAAGGCATGAGTAGAAAGAAATTAAGTTGATTTGTATATCTTCCAATTTACTATGTTGTATTCAGTGCTCATGATCTGGTCTCCTCTACACTGGGAAACCAAATTCAATTAAGGGGCAGAACATCTCTATTCAGTCCACAGGGATAACCCTGAGCTTTCTGTCACCTGTCACTTTAATTCACCACCCCACTCCACTCTGACTTTTCTGTCTTTGACTTCTTGCGTTGCCCCAACAACAATGAACATAAACTCAAAGAGCATCTTCTGTCTGGGTATGTTGCAGCCCTTGGGACTTAATGAATATATCAACTTCATATAGTTTTTTTTCTCTCACAGATGTGTCTCTATTTCAATTTGTCTCCTTTTTCCTTTTTTTCTCCAATTGCCATTTTTTAAAGTAATTTTTGCCTTGGCAACTTTACACCCCATCACAAATATACCCTCATTCACTCTGCCCTCTATACATGATCTCTAGCATCTCTGATCTGAAATGCTGATTGTTTCCCTCCTCTCTGCTGCTTGACCTAGTGCTTCCAGAATCCTGTTTTTGTTGTGGATTTCCAGCATTTGCAGTTTTTTGATATGATATGTGGTTTAGAACAAAGTATTAAGATGTAATTCATATCATCTAATATTTTCAACTATTTTAAATACAGGTTTAGCATATTTAGCATTCAGCTCATCAGAGTGTAGTAGCTTTAAGTACCAGGATTTCAAATAATCTATATCAAAGTAATATAGAGGGAGGATTATTTATCAGAAGAGCTACTATTTGAATCCCATGTTTAAGCAAGGTGTTATGTTGGAAAAAAAATGCCTTCGCATTATTTGCAGAACAGGTCGTTCTTTTGACCAATATTCTTCCCTCCATCAATATCAAAGAACTAATTCATCTTGTCATTTGCCTTACTTGCCAAGTCTTAGACAAACTGGTGTACTGTGTTTGCCCACCAAGATGGTACCTTGACATAATTGAGAGTTTGATACAACGTCACTAATTTTAGTTCTTTTGTTGTCCTACGTCCAGAAGTAAATCTGCTCCTGCCAAAATAGGACTAGAAATTCTATAGTAGCTAAAATGGCAATGTTAAAGCAGTTCTGTGCGTGGTATTTTCATGACAGATGGTGTTATGGCCTCCCCCAGCAGCGGTATTCTCTTGAGCTCCAAGGTCCAATATACAGTTGAGTAGGTCTTACATGTAACAATACAGATACAGGCTTTCTTCTAGGACAGCCATTCTCATTCCCGTATATCAGATCTGGAATCCCAAGAGTCGTAATCTTCAAGGGAAGGAGACCATTATTGAGCATTTAGGATCAGAAATACGATTGGGGGTAGGAATTAGACACATGAAGGACTAAGGACCAGTGTGGGTGGTGTTCAAGGTAAATCAGAGGCTTAACTGTCTTGAATGGGGAGAGAACAGGAATATTGAATTGAGATAGATGATCAACCATGATTGTACTGGTTGGCAGAGAAGGCTTGAAGGGGCAAATGGCTTACTCTTGTTCCTATGCCACTGATAGGGTGGGATTGTAGTAGGGGTAAGTCTTGCTCTTGAAAACCTACCTCCCAGAAGATTGATATTTTGGTCTCCCCAGCAATACACCAGGCTTGTCAGAGTCTATAAAATAAAAGCAGATCTCAATTCTTCGTGTAAAGACTGCTTGTGTGAGTGGCCTGGACTGTACGTGGGCCACAGACGTGTGACATCACTATAAGTGCCTGTTGGCCTCATGCTTTACATGGCATTTGCACAGAGAAGAGGGTTAACTAGGATTACAAAGGAATCTAGATCAATTGGGAAAGCAGGCCAAAGAATGGCAGATGGAATTTAAGTCTATCAAGTGTGAGGTGTTAGTAAGTTAAAGCAGGGCAGGACTCACAGTAAATGGGAGGGCCCTGTTGTAGAACAGAGAGATCTAGGGGATACAAGTGCTTAATTTCCAAAACGTGGAGATGCAGGTAGACAAGGTGGTGAAGAAGGCATTTGGCATGCTTGTCTTCATTGGTCAGGGCTTTAAGTACAGGAATTAAGATGTCATGTCACAACTGTACAAGTTGTTGGTGAGACCACACTTGGACTATTGTGTGTAATTCTGGTTACCTCGCTAGTTCTGGTTGGAAGGATGTCATTAAACTGGAAAGGGTGCAGAAAAGATTCACACTGATGTTACAGGGACTGGACGGCTTGAGTTAGAAGGAGAGGTTGGATAGGCTGAGACGTTTTTTCTCTGGAGTGTTGGAGGCTGAGGGATGACCTTGTATAATATCATCAGGGGCATAGATAAGGTGAATGGTCACAGTCTTTTTCCCATGGTAGGAGAATCCAAAACTAGAGGGCCTAGGTTTAAGCTGAGAGGGGAGATATTTAAAGGAGATTTGAGGGGTAAATTTTTCACCCAGAGGCTAGTGAGTAGAGGGAATGAGTTGCCAGAAGAAGCTATAGAGGTGGTTACAATTACAAGATTTAAAAGACATTTGGACAGATACATGGATAGGAAAGGTTTAGAGGGATATGGGCCAAATGCGGGCAAATGAGACTAGCTCAGGCTGACAATTTGGTCAGCATGGATGAGCTGGGCTAAAGGGCCTGTTTCTGTGCTCTTGTAACTCTACGACTGTCTGGAGATCTGTAGTTCATTCCCAACCACATGATTGCCCTTATTCTTTAGTTCCACCCATACAGCCTTTAACTAATATTTGCCATCCTTTTTTTTTCAATCACATTCTCTAATCAACAAACCCCATTAACCAGGAACATTAGGCCAGTAGTCCTACCCCTCCTTAAGCCATGTTTTAATGATTGACGTGGAAGTATGATATTTTAGCTATCAGTGCCTTCAGCTCATCTGCCCTGTCAGTAAACTGCTTGCATTTAGTTGTATACCATTAAATGCAATTTAATATACATAGGCATTGTGGTATATGAAAGAATTTCCAGAGCGTTATGTCCTAACAATTCTTATCATAATTAGGTTTGGTATTAAAATTATATAGACATGCCATTTTCAATATCATAATAAATTAGAATTTACAAAGAGTAATCTTTATTTAAACTAAAGGAACAATATTTAGTTTTGACAATTAGAAGAAAAAATGAATATTAAGCCATAAGCAAAATAAAAGTTCAGGGCTGCACCACTAATCTCAAACTGCAACATCCAGAGATCCATAAAGTGCTTTCATCATCTGTGAAACTGAATTACATCAAAAATCAGAAAGAGAAGTTGTCAAAATGTGCTAAGGTTTTAATTTCTACTCAATAATATGACATTCATTATCTGAAATCTCTTTTATAGACCTAGGAATATTTTGGTTCAACATAATACAACTTTCATACAAGTCATTTGTTTGTTAAACAGAAATCCCAGATGCAGGAATAAACATTATCATTTCAAATCTAGCAAGAAGCAGACTGCTGGAGGAACTCAGCAGGTCAGGCAGCATCTGTGGAGACAGAAGGATGGTTGACTTTTGAGAGAGGGGTGAGGCAGGAGCTGGCAGGAAATAGGTAGAACCAGGTGAGAATGGAGATGGTGAGCAGATGGAACCAGGTGGGGGAGGGGGAAGTTGGGAGACAGCAGCTGGTGGGTGATGGCCTGAGACAGATTAGGAGAGGGGACAAAAAAGCAGATGGAGCCAGAGGGAGGGAGGGGAGGGGAGGGTGAAGGTTTATGTTGGGCAATTGATTTAGCCTTTTTCTTCACTAAATCTGGCTGAAGCATGTAAAACCCTGGAATGCAATTTTTTTTTTCTAATATAATCTCCACTGTCTCCTTCACCCTAGATTCCAAAATGTGCAGGCTTGTGGACTTTTTTATTACTAAATTGATTTAATTAATTCAGCTGCCTTGGCTTTTTCCTTCCTTTTTCTTGCTCACCATGCTGAACTTACTCTGACATCCCCACATCCTTTGCCCCAACCCAGAATGTGTCATTCTCTGTCTTCTCTCCTATCTCCCTTGTCCTTTTGAGCTTTTCTCCACAAGGCTCATCTCCTGTGTGTTCAAACTTATTCTCATCAAACCACTGACTACCCAATTTACAGCCCTTCAAGTTAGCTCACATAGTTAATAATTCTCATTCCTCAGCTATATCCTCCTTCCCTATCATGAACGTATTTCCTCAAAAAAGCACTCCTTGATTTCTCACAACTTGCTATCCATTTCTGACCCTGTCTTTCCCATCTAGTGTTCACCTCTTTCCCAGTGCTTCCATGTTTGACACACTTTGGTCAGACTTCCTCACCTGCTAATGTACTGAAATGGCTCTTATCCAGGCATCAAGTAATATTCTCTGTGAATATGATCATGATAAACTATCCTGCCTTGGCTTTCTCAACCCATCTCCAGCCTTTAACGTGGTTACTCATATCATCCCCCTCCAAAGCTTCCCCTATAATCCAGCTGTGTAAATTACACCACCTGGTTCCAGTTTTATCTTTCTATTTTGGGCCCAAAAGATGCAGGCAATAGTAGCAATTCATTCCCACACTATTGCCTTATTCGCAAGGGCCCTCGTACCTCTTAGAAAAATGCCATCTTTAGCAACATCATTCAATCTCCTGCTCCACATGTGTGATGTCGCCATCTTGCCCAACCTCCCTTGCAATTCAAGCACGTTCCTCCTGATTGAATGCAAGGATGACCAAACCCTTCCTTCCCCCCCCCCCCCCCCCCCCCACTCCATCTGCATCTCAATTCTCTCTCTGGCTCTTGCTCACGCTCTCTCTCTCGCAACTGTCTCCCAACTCCATCCCGCTACCCTCTCCTACCTGACGCAACCTGCTTGTCATGGTACACCCCATCTCAGTCATCAACCACCTCAGAATCATGTCTCGCCACTCCTCTTTATATTGGCCATGTTGCCTCTTCACCCTGTCCTGATACAGGGCTTTGACCCGAAGCATCAACAATTCCTTTCCTCCACAGATGCTGCTTAACTCAGAGTTTCTCCAGCCCTTTGTTGCCTCCACCTATCACCTCCCAGCCTCTATCGCTATTTCCACTCTTCCCTCCTCTATCTGCCTATCACCCCTCCTCACCTAGATTTACCTATCATTTGCCACCCCTTCCCCTCACCTCTTTATACTGGCTGTCTCCCTTCTATCTTTAATCCAGATGAAGGGTTCCAATCCGAAATGTCAACTGTCCATTTCCCTCCACAGATGCTGCCTGACCCAATGAGTTCCTCCAGAAGTTTTTATTTTGCTACATATCCTATCTCATTGGGCTAGCTGTTTCCAGCTTAGTGACATTGCTGAGCTCCTGCTTTCCCATTGCTGCCATCAGGCAGGGTAAACAGCAGCCTGAAGACCCACACCTCAAGGTTTAATAGCTTATTCCCCACTGCTATCATGTTCTTGAACCGACCTGAAAAACCCTAATTCTACCTCAGATGATATTTCTTTCAACTTGCATGATGTCATTATGTTTATTTTTATTTATTGTGTAAGTTATGTATAATTTATGTTAAGTTGTGTAATTTAAGTCTGTCATGTATGTATTGTACTGTGCTGCTGCTGCAAAAAGTTAATTTTCATGGCATTTATACCCTGGGTATATATGCCCATAGCATTAAACTTGAACCAGGGATCATTTGTTGCTTTAACCTTCATGTATGCATTTAAATCCGCAAACTTGACACCCTGTGTCCAAAATCTCACTAGTCTTGAGGTCTATAACCTTCTGTGATCTACATTCCTTTGGTTGTAGTCTTTTTTTCAAATTATATTCTAAATTGTTCCATGGTAAAGTTGCCTAAGCAGAGAAAATTTTCTCACTGGGCTTTTCTCCCTCCCTTTCCCTAACTCTTTCCTCATTTAAAGCACACTTTAAAACCTTGTTCTCCTTATGTGGATGATAAAGCTCCAATTCTGCCCCCTTGGCAGCTTTGCTCTGTTAAAGATGATGTATCAAAGCAAATTGTTTTCCTTTGCTTTTGACTGTGATTATATGAGTATGCAGTTGGATATGGCGGTACAGGCACTCTGATTTTTTTTAATGGAGTGATCAGCTCCACTATACTTGAGAGAAAATATCTAATGCAAACTCAAAACACATATGTTGAAACTGACATTTTTATTTATTGAAAAGAAGCAGCAGAATTTTAATCAGATAATTTCTTAAGACTTTAATTTAAGCTGAGACGTAACTAAGGATGTAAACATGAATTTTTTTAGCCCATTTTAATGACTTTTTTCTTTACAGCAAGCTGAGTTTGGGATATACTCTGAATATTGCAATAATCATCCCAGTGCATGTCTTGAGCTTGCCAAACTAATGAAGCAAAGTAAATATCGTCACTTTTTTGAGGCTTGTCGACTACTTCAACAGATGATTGACATTGCAATTGATGGCTTTCTTCTGACTCCAGTCCAGAAGATTTGTAAATACCCACTACAGCTTGCTGAATTACTCAAATACACTACCCCAGATCACAGGTATGAGAATCTAAACTCCAAATATATTAACCACATTACCTACAAAAGTGTAAGGTATTTTGTTCTGTTACTTCTGTCAGTGACAATACATAATTTTGCTAAGATCAGTATTATCAAAGTTTAAGAGAAACTTCTAGCACAGAAACTTGCACTTAAAAACATCTGAGCTTTAGAAGCACAAGCTCTGAAAGTCTTCATATATTACTTGATCAGAAATCTTTATTCCTGCAGCGATTATGAGTGAGGGATTAGGAGTCTTTTTGAGTTTATTACATTTTTCTACATGATTACTATGAAAGGCTGTATTCCAGCTACTCTATACTTTGGACCCCAGCTATTTATAACCAAGTACCTTACTTCAGGTACCACTTTGAACCACAGCTTGTGTGACTGAATTCATATTGCAAAAGAAAATAAAATGGCCAACAATTCTCATTAATTTGAATCCTGAACTAAATTGTGAAGATAAATGAGATGAGGGAAACTTGCTCTATAGCAACTTGATGTGCAGTATTAAAGAGAACTGAATGGACACTAGAAAAAAGAATAGAAAATATCGATAGATCAGTGAACAGTTTTTTCAGATAAAACATTGTTGGAGAAATCTGAGCTTTATCCTGCATTGAATAAATTTTGCATCCAACTAAGAATTAAAGATTACAGAAGAAGGAATGACATCAAATATCAAATTCAACATGAATTTAAAATATATTATTTTGCATCTTCTTGTTAGTTTTATTTCCTTCTCTCCTGTAATCATTGACCAGGGTACAAGAAGTGATGGACATATTTCAGTACTAAAACAGAATTGGAAATTACTTGGATGTCAACCTTAATAGAGAGTGCTAGTAATTAATCATGTTGGCTTCAAACCTGCATCACTTTATATGTTTACCTAAAATCCACAAATGCAGTCATTCATTGGAGGTGAGGGGTTAGGATGAGGAGTTGGAAATCTTTCTCAGTTGTCAACTATCCCATCTAGGTGACCAGAGGATAATTTTGGCTTCTTACTAGCACTAAAATCAGTCAGCAAGGTAAAAGAATAGAACTAGGAAGCTTTCAAATATGTTTGTCTCCATTCATTTTTGTTCTAACCACTTGGGAACTTTAAAATAATTTTTGTCTTGGGTGGGAGAAAAGTTTTACATACACTTTAAAGCAGAGCAATCTACCCTTAAGCAAATGCAGCACAGATGGTCTATAGCTGAATGTTTTTTGGTATTTCAAAGACAGGATATCATTGGACACATGTTTTACTGTTATTTCAAAGCTGTATCTGCCATCAGACTTTTCAAATTAAATACCTTGTAACATGTAATTTTCCACACAGCTTTATTGCTTGATGAAAGGTATCAACCTGAAATATTCACTCTGCTTCTCTCTCTCTCTACATTTGCTGCCTGACTGGCTGAGTATTTCCACCATTTTCTGTTTTTATTTTTGATCATCTTGTTTTACATTGTGTTTAATTGAATTCCATAAACATCTGATAAATCAACTGCTGATAAGTGATGAAGATTAACCTAGTCTCCTTCTGTTCCACAGTGATTACAAAAGCATCAGTGCTGCCTATGAGGCCATGAAGAATGTAGCACATCTGATTAACGAACGCAAAAGGCGATTAGAAAGTATAGATAAGATTGCTCAGTGGCAAGTGTCCATTATAAACTGGGAGGTGGGTTTTACATTTCATAGCTGTATTTTGACTTGCTTTGGTTCATCTAAATCTTTCTATTATTTCTACATTCAATTTTGTTTAATTAGGAATGGTTTACTTGGATTTATTACATTTCCACATTAACTGGGTATATGCAGATACTGGAAATTGCCATTCAATTCTCTTACTACTTTTACTGGAGAATCTGTTTTTTGCTCTCCAAGTTAAATTAGATTATCAGTTAAGTTATTTTATGCATACGTAAATCAGTAGCTAGTTGTGAAAGCAGTGTTTGGCAGGTGAGAGGATTAGGTGCAGGAAACTAGAAAATCATTAAGATAATCAGTTAGAGAGGGATTCCAGAAAGTAAACCAGTGTTATGGTCAAGCAGGTTCACTCAAACAGTAAGTTATTGCTAGAGTTAATATTACATCAAATGCATTGCTCCAGACATCATGGTAGAGAGAATATCTTTTTTTTTAAATCTGATTGACAAGGACATATAAATGTTCCCCTTGTTTCTGATGAATTACAGAACCAATGGCTCCAATGTCAAACCTGAAAATACCTCAATATTAGGAACGAATTTGTGTCTTTTTATTAAGTGAAAAAATCTTTATTCCCAATCTTTCAACATGCTCCATGGTTTTTAAAATATCCTTAAAACTGTAGAGGTACAGATTAATATCAAAAGATGTATCCAGTCTCCAGTGACTGGAAGGGAATGACAATTGTGATACTAATTAAAATTTTACAATAGCAAATGTTAGTACTTTGCAATTTAGGTGCATGATTTCTGTACACTTGATCATTGCTGGACCCTGCCTGCTACCTGTGCTCACCCCTGGTATGCCCACCAGCTAGACAAACTGACCCTTTCCACCTGTGAAGCATACGATAAGGCCAGAGACGTTTGAAACTTTCAAATAGATTTAATTTTTAAATTGTTTTAATATTTTTAATTATCAATTTTCCTGACTTCAAGTCCAAGACACCCACCACTCTGAGTGAAGAAATTTTTCCACAATTCCCCTCTAATTCTTCTACCAGAAACCTTAAAATTATACTCGAAGTTTTTGCCTTGTGTGGGTCTGCCTTAGTTTTACACATCCCTTTTAAATTTTCTCTTAATATTCCTTATTCCAAAGGGGAAAAAACAGGCAATAAGCAGTCTCTTGCTATAACATTCTCTAGCCCTCGCAACATCCTTGGAAATCTCCTCTTGCAGCCTCTCCAGTGCTATCACATTCTTCATGTAATTTAATGTTCAGAACTCTATCCAATTCTCTCACTCTTATCTAACTAATTATCTCTGCCTTCTCTGGATTGAGTTCATTTGCTATTTTTTCATCCTAAAATAATTTCTTCCCCGTCAATGACACGACCAGTTTTCTTTTTACCCCTGGAGATTTAATACCAAATGGGTTAAGTGTTGTGCACATAGTACAGGTATTGAGACCATGGATAGACTACATTTGGAGAACTGTGAACAGTTCTGGACACTAATATTTGTCATCTCTAGAAGCAGTATAACATTGATTCATTAGTAGATTTATACCTTATCACCTTGGATTAAATTACAAGGAGAGATTGCATACATCCTAGATTTATGTTGTTTGAAATTTAGCAGAGAAAAGGGTGATTGGTTAAAGTTTTCAAGAATGGATTGGGTGAAGAGAGAGGGAGAATAATACATGCTTTTGACAGGGAAATCTAGCTTCAAAGGGTATAGCAGAAAAAGAATATTTATATCTTTCACAAGTGAAGTGAGAAAACACTTTTAGTTTGAAATGTCTTCCCACTTAGTTTAAAATTTGAGATTGATAGCATTTTGATACTGAGGTATTACGAAATATAGTGCAATGGCATATTCCTTAAGACCTTTTTTGAGGAATCCTCTGTTCTAATATATCGTCATTTTCATATTTTTCAGGGGCAAGATGTTTTAACTAGAAGTTCAGAATTAATCCATTCTGGAGAGTTGACCAAAATCTCAAGCCAAGGAAAAAGCCAACAGAGGACTTTATTTCTTTTTGACCATCAATTGTTCTTCTGTAAAAAAGATATGCTGAGACGAGATATGTTGTATTACAAAGGCCACATTGACATGGATGAGATAAAAGCAGTGAATGTTGATGATGGCAAAGACAAAGATTTTAACATTCACGTAAAAAATGCCTTTAAATTGATGAGTAAAGCAACAGAGGAAGTCCACCTATTTTGTGCCAAAAAGCCAGAAGACAAACAACGATGGCTGCAGGCATGTATAGATGAAAGGAAAAGAGTAGAAGAAGACAAAGAAATGGGTATGTTTAGTTTCTGAACATTTAATTAAGGATAAAGAGTTGAGAGAATTGATTACTTTCCATGAATGCCTATTTCCTTATGACATAGGAAGCCATTTCAGCCCATTGAGTCTGCTAACTCACAGAAGAATCATATTCCCCACTAAGTTTAGAGTCATAAAACCGTACAGCATGGAAGCAAGCCATTCGGCCTAACTCGCCCACACCAGCCATGGGCAACCTTCCATATTAATCCCATATTCCAGCACTTGGTCCATAGTCTTCATTGCTTAGGCAATTGAAGTGCTCAGTTCAGCATTTAAGTGCTGTCAGCGACCTAGCTTCAACTACTTTCTCAGGCAGTGCATTCCAGGTACTTATCATTCACTGGGTGAAGATCCTCCTCATATACCCCCAAATCTCTTCCCCTGACCCTACCCTAACTCTGTGTCCTCTTGTTATATCTACCTTTTGATATGGGGGAGAAACTTCCTGCAGTCTATCCTAGTATACCCCTTATTATTTTATCTACCTCAATCATGTCTCCTCTGCTCCAATCTCTTATCTTAACTGAACTGCTCCATCCCAGGCAACATCCTGGCGAATGTCCTCTGCATTTTTTCCAGCACTATCACATCCTTCCTATTAACATAGTGATCAGAACTGCATGCAGTACTTCAGCTGAGGTCTGACCAAGGTTTTATAAAGTTGGAGCATAACCTCCCTACTTCTGCATTCAATGTCCTGACTAATGAAGGCCAGTATCCCATATGCTTTCATAATCACATTATATACCTCTGTTGCCATCTTCAAGGATCTCAGGACTTGTGCTCCAAGATCCTTCTGTTCCTCAATACTCCCTAAGACCCAACCATTCATAGTGTATGTCCTAGCCTCATTAGTACTCCCAAAATGCATCACCTCACATTTGTCTAGATTAAACACCATCTGCCATTTTTCAGTGCATTTCACCTATGCATTAATAGCTCTCTGCATCCTAAGGCTACCTACCACTCTATCAACAACTCCACTAAACATCTGTGTCGTCTGTGAACTTGCTGATCATGCCTCCCACATCAACATCCAAGTCACTCTCATATATCACAAACAACAAGGTTCCCAGCACCAATCCTTGTGGGACACCACTAGTTACAGGCATCAAATTGCAAAATCAGCCTTCTACCATTACACTTTGTCTTCCTATTGCCAAGCTAATTTTGGATCCAGTTTGCCAATTTGCCCTGCATCCCATAGTCCCTAACTGATTGAACCAATCTCCCATGTGGGACTTTGCAGAGGCTCTGCTGGTGCAGGAGGGAGGGCTTCGGGTACATAGATCATTGGGCTCCCTTGCAGGGCAGATAGGACCTGTACAAGAATGATGGGTTGCACCTAAACTGAAGGGGCACCAATATTCTCTCATGGAGATTTGCTAGTGCTACCCGGGAGGGTTTAAACTAGCGTGGCAGGGCAATTGGAACCAAAGCAATAGGTCAGCAAGTGAAGGGATTGAGAGGAAAGTAGAGGTTAGGTCAGGTAAGGCTGAAAGGAAGGATGGGCAGGGCAGTGTTAATGAACATGGTAGAGCTTAATGGGTTGAAATGTATTTATTTCAATGCAAAGAGTAATACAGGGAAGGCATGTGAACTTAGGGCCTGGATCAATATGTGGAAGTACGATGTAGCTATTACGGAGACTTGGTTGAGGGAAGGGCAGCACTGGCAGCTCAATGTTACAGGATTCAGATGTTTCAGACAAAATAGAGAGGGATGTAAAAGAAGGGGGTGGGGGGGGGATGGTTGTTGTGCTACTGATCAGGGAGAATGTCATAGTGGCACTAAGAGAGGATGTCCTGCTGGGTTCACCCTGTCAGGCAATATGAGTAGAGCTCAGGAATAAGAAAGGTGTAATAACTGTGATGGGACGATACTGTAGATCTAAGAGCCAGCAGGAGATAGCGGAACAGATATGTATTGCAGATTATGGAAAGATGTAAAAAGCAATGGGGTAGTTTTTATTTCCCCTATATTGACTGGGACTTCCTTATTGCCAGAGGCTTAGATGGGGCAGAATTTGTTAGGTGCATCCAGGAGGGTTTCTTGATATAGTATGTAGATAATGGAGCCAGGGAGGGACCATACCAGACCTTGTATTGGGAAATGAGTTTCAGTGAGAAAGCATTTTGGGAGCAGTTATTATAACTCTATCTTTTCAGATAGTTATAGATAAAATTAAGACTAGACCGGTGGTGGTGGGGTGGGGTGGGGGGAGAGGTGAGTGCTAGATTGCGGAAAGGCGAATTACAGCAGTATTATGGGAGTGGGCATTATTGGGTAGGTCCACATCTGACCTGGGAGTTGTTTAAAAGCCATCTGATAAAAATTGAGGATCAACATGTTTCTGTGAGGAAGAAAGGCAGGGATGGCGAGGTTTGGGAACCTTGGATGATAAGAAATATTGCAGATTTTACAAAAAGAGAAAGGAAGTATATGTAAGGTTTAAGATGATGAAATTGGTCAGGGCCTTTAAGGAATAGAAGGGAAGAAGGAGAGAACGTAAGCAGAGAATCAGGAGGGCTGAAAGTGTCTTTGAAATACCTTTTGGCGAGTAGGATTAAAGAAAATCCCAAGGCATTGTATATATGCATTAAAAACAAGAGGCTAACTAGGGAGGTTAGGACTACTCGACGACAAAGGAGGGAAATTATGCCTGGAGCCAGAGAAAATGGGTGAGGTACTAAAGGCGTAAGGAGAAGGACCTGGAGGATAACAAGATCAGAGAGGGGATATGCTGATATTCTAGGGCATGTTGATGGGGCCTGATGGGATCTATCCCAGATTATTAAGAGAGGAGATCTCTATATCCTCCTTAGCCAGAGAACTGGAGAATAGCTAATGTTGTTGCTCTGTTTAAGAAGGGCAATAGAAACAAACCAGAAACTTGTAGGCCAATGAACCTTGCATCTGTGGTGGGGTAATTATTTGAGAAGATTCTTAGGGATAGAATCTACTTGCAACTGGAAAAGCACAAACTTATTAGGGATAGTCAGCATAGTTTTATGTAGGGGAAGTCAGGTTTTACAAACTTGACTGAGTTTTGTTTTGAAGAAGTGATGAAGATGATTGATGAGGGCAGGGCAATGAATGTGGTATATATGGATTTCAGTAAGGCTTTTAACAAGGTCCCCTATGGTAGTCTGATCCAGAAGGTTAAGGCACATGCAATCCATGGAGACTTGGTAGATTGGATTCAAAATTGGCTTGGCCATAGAAGACAGAGGGCAGTGTGGAGGGGTTATTCTGACTGGACGTTTGTGACCAGTGGTATTCTGCAGTGGTTCAGTGCTGGGACCTCCGTCGTTTGTGATGTACACAAATGATTTAAATGAAAACATAGGTAGACTGATAAGTTTGCAGACAACACAAATTGGCAGAGTTGTGGATAGTGCAGAAGGTTGTCAAAACCTGCAGAAAGGAACTAAGAAGGTCATTAGGAAAGAAAAGATAAATTATGAAAGGAAGTTAGCAGATAACATTCGAAAGGATACTAAGAGTTTTTTTAAATATATAAGGAGTAAAAGAGAGACACGGGTTGATATAGGACCAATCGATAACGGTGCGGGAGAGATTATAATGGATGATAAAGAGATGGCAGAGGAGCTAAATGAGTATTTTGTGTCGGTCTTCACTGTGGAGGACATCAGCAATATACTGGATAGTCAGGGGTCTCAAGGAAAGGAACTGAGTTCAGTTAAGAATACTAGAGAGAAGGTGCTAGGAAAGCTAAATGGACTAAAGACTGATAAGTCTTCCGGACCGGATGAGGTGCATCCCTGGGTTCTGAAGGAGGTGGCTTTAGAGGTAGCGGAGGTATTGGTGATAATTTTCCAGGAATTGATAGACTCCGGCATGGTTCCGGAGGACTGGAGGGTTGCAAATGTAGTTCCGCTGTATAAGAAAGTTGAGAGGCAGCATAAAGGAAATTTCAGACCTATTAGTCTGACGTCGGTGGTCAGAAAGTTATTAGAATCAATCCTCAAGGATGAGGTTATGGAATACCTAGACGTGCAAGGCAAGATAGGTCCAAACCAGCATGGTTATCGTGCAGGGAAGATCTGCCTGACCAACCTATTGGAGTTTTTTGAAGAAATCTCAGGTAGGGTGGATAAGGGAGAGGCAGTAGATGTTGTGTATTTAGACTTTCAAAAGGCCTTCGACAAGGTGCCGCACAAGATACTGATTAATAAAATGAGAGGTCATGGAATTACAGGTAGGATAACAGAATGGGTGGAGCATTGGCTGGTTGGCAGAAAGCAAAGGGTGGGAATAAAAGGATCCTGTTCTAGTTGGCTACCAGTTACTAGTGGTGTTCCGCAGGGGTCGGTGTTGGGGCCGCTTCTTTTTACCCTGTACATTAACGATTTGGATGATGGAGTAAATGGTTTTGTGGCTAAGTTTGTGGATGACACCAAGATAGGTGGAGGAGTAGAGAGTACTGAGGAGACAGGTAGGTTGCAGAGAGACCTAGATAGTTTAGGAGAATGGGCAAGGAAATGGCAGATGAAATTCAATGTTGAAAAATGTGCAGTTGTACACTTTGGAAACACAAATAAACAGGCAGATTATTATCCAGAAGGGGATAAAATTCAAAGTACACAAGTACAAAGGGACTTGGGGGTACTCGTGCAGGATACCCTAAAGGCTAACCACCAGGTTGGATCGGTGGTAAGGAAAGCGAATGCTATGTTGGCATTCATTTCAAGAGGTATAGTGTATAAAAGTAAGGAAGTGTTGATGAGACTCTACGGGGCACTAGTGAGGCCTCATTTGGAATACTGTGTACAGTTTTGAGCCCCATATCTTAGGAAGGATGTGCTGATGTTGGAGAGGGTTCAGAGGAGATTTACGAAGATGATTCCAGGAATGAAAGGGCTTACATATGATGAGCGTTTGTCAGCTCTTGGACTGTACTTACTGAAGTACAGAAGAATGAGAGGGGACCTCATAGAAACATTTAAAATGTTGAAAGGACTGGACAGAATAGATGTGGCCAAGCTGTTTCCCTTGGTGGGTGAGTCCAGGACCAGAGGGCACAATCTTAGAATTAGAGGGTACAGGTTTAAAAGAGATGAGGAGAAATTTCTTTAGCCAGAGGGGTAGTGAATTTATGGAATTCCTTACCACGTACAGCAGTGGAGGCTAGATCATTGGAGGTGTTTAAGGAAGAGATAGATAGATATCTAATTAGTCAAGGTATCAAGGGATATTGGGGTTAGAATAGTTTTTTTTGCTCATGGAGCAGACTTCCCCCCCATTTCTCATTTCTTTTTTCTTTTTCCCCTTTTCTTTGGAGCAGACTCGATGGGCCGAATGGCCTACTTCTGCTTGCTTGTCTTGTGATCTTGTGATTCAGCAGGATATAGACCAATTGGAAATGTGAGCAGAGAAATAGCAGATGGAGTTTAATCTGGACAAGTGTGAAGTGTTGCACTTTGGGAGATCAAATGTAAGAGGAAAGTAGTACATGATTACTGGGCACTGCTGGATGAACATGGTTGCAAATACTTCAGCCTTGTCTTTGGCACTCACATGCTAAACCCTGCCACCCGTGCAATGACAATGGCTCCTCTAAGCTATTTGATTGTCTATTATCAATTGTGACTAGATGTGGTTTGACTGCAGAGTCTGGATTTGATCCATTGTTATTAGAAATGTTGGAATATCTTGCATGGGAATTATTCATAGAATCACAACAGTACAGCACAATACAGGCCCTTTGGCCCACAATGTTGTGCCGACCTTTAAACCTCGTCTAAGACTATCTAACCCCTTCCTCCCACATATCCCTCTATTTTAAATTCCTCCATATGCTTATCTAGTAATCTCTTGAATTTGACCAATGTACCTGCCTCCACCACCACCCCAGGCAGCGTATTTCATGCCCCAACCACTCTCTGGGTAACAAACCTTCCTCTGATATCTCTCTTGAACTTCCCACCTATTACTTTAAAGCTATGTCCTCTTGTATTGAGCATTGGTGCCCTGGGAAAGAGGTGCTGGCTGTCTGTTCTATCTATTCCTCTTAATATTTTGTACACCTCTATCATGTCTCCTCTCATCCTCCTCTCCAAGGAGTAAAGCCCTAGCTCCCTTAGTCTCTCCTCATAATGCATACTCTCTAAACCAGGCAGCATCCTGGTAAATCTCCCCTGCACCCTTTCCAACGCTTCCGCATCCTTCCTATAGTGAGGCAACCAGAACTGGACACAGTACTCTAAGTGTGGTCTAACCAGAGTTTTGTAGAGCTGCATCATTACCTCGCGGCTCTTAAACTCGATCCCTCGACTTATGAATGTTAACATCCCATAAGCTTTCTTATCTTACCCTATACAGCTGTGAGGCGACTTTCAGGGATCTGTGGATATGGACCCCTAGATCCCTCTGCTCCTCCACACTACCCAGAATCCTGCCATTAACTTTGTACTCTGCCTTGGAGTTTGTCCTTCCAAAGTGTACCACCTCACACTTCTCCAGATTGAACTCCATCTGCCACTTCTCAGCCCAGCTCTTCATCCTATCAATGTCCTCCTGCAATCTTTGACAATCCTCCACACTATCCACAACACCACCAACCTTTGTGTTGTCTGCAAACTTGCCAACCCACCCTTCTACCTCCTCATCCAAATCATTAATAAAAATTACGAAAAGCAGAGGCCCCAGAACTGATCCTTGTGGGACACTGCTGGTCACAGCCCTCCAATCTGAATGCACTCCCTCCACCAGAACCCTCTGCTTTCTACAGGCAAGCCAATTCTGAATCCATATGGCCAAGCTTCCCTGGATCCCATGCCCTCTGACCTTCTGAAGAAGCCGACCATGTGGAACCTTGTCAAATGCCTTACTAAAATCCATGTAGACCACATCTACTGCACCACCCTCATCAATCTGTCTGGTCACCTCTACAAAGAACACTATCAGGCTTGTGAGACATGATCTGCCCTTCACAAAGCCATGCTGGCTGTCCCTGATCAGACCATGATTCTCTAAATGCGCATAGATCCTATCTCTAAGAATCCTTTCCAACAGCTTGCCCACCACAGACGTAAGGCTCCCTGGTCTATAATTCCCTGGACTATCCCTACTACCTTTTTTGAATAAGGAGACAACATTTGCCACTCTCCCATCCTCTGGTTCCCTTCCCGTGGACAACGAGGACTCAAAAGGTCCTAGCCAATGGTTCAGTAATCTCCTCCCTCGCCTCGCAGAGCAGCCTGGGGAATATTCCGTCAGGCCCCAGGGACTTATCTGTCCTAATATTTTCTAACAACTCCAACACATCCTCTCTCTTGATATCAACATGCTCTAGAACATTAACCTTACCAACACTGTCCTCAGTGTCATCAAGGCCCCTCTCCTTGGTGAATACTGAAGAGAAGTATTCATTGAGGACCTCACCCACTTCCACAGCTTCCAGGCACATCTTCCCACCTTTGTCTCTAGTCGGTCCTACCTTAACTCCCATCATCCTTCTCTTCACATAAGTGAAAAATGCCTTGGGGTTTTCCTTAACCCTACTCACCAAGGCCTTTTCATGTCCTCGTCTTGCTCTCCTCAGCCCCTTCTTGTTCCTTCCTTGCTACCCCATATTCCTCAAGAGCCCTATCTGATCCTTGCTGCCTAAACCTTATGTATGCTGCCTTCTTCCTCCTAACTAGATGTTCCACCTCTCTTGTCACCCATGGTTCCTTCACCCTGCCATTCTTTCTCTGCCTCACTGGGACAAATTTATCCCTAACATCCTGCAAGAGATCCCTGAACAACGCCCACATCTCCATAGTACATTTCCCTTCAAAAATGTCATCCCAATTCACACTCGCAAGTTCTAGCCTTATAGCCTCATAATTTGCCCTTCCCCAATTAAATATCTTCCTGTCTTCTTTGTTCCTATCCTTGTCCATGACAATGCTAAAGGTTAGGGAGCAGTGGTCACTGTCCCCCAGATGCTCACCCACTGAGAGATCTGTCACCTGACCCGGTTCATTACCTAATACTAGATCCAATATGGCATTCCCTCAAGTCGGCCTGTCAACATACTGTGACGGGAATCTGTCCTGGACACACTTAACAAACTCTGCCCCGTCTAAACCTTTGGTACTAAGCAGGTGCCAATCAATATTTGGGAAGTTGAAGTCTCCCATGATAACAACCCTGTTATTTTTGCACCTTTCCAAAATCTGCCTCCCGATCTGCTCCTTAGTATCCTTACTGCTACCAGGGGGCCTATAGAATACTCCCAGTAGAATAACTGCTTTCTTGTTCCTAACTTCCACCCATACTGACTCTAGCAAGGATCCTGCGACATTATCCACCCTTTCTGCAGCTGTAATAGTGTCCCTGACCAGTAACGCCACCCCTCCTCCTCTTCTCCCCCCCTCCCTTTTCCTTTTAAAGCACTGAAATCTGGGAATATTCAGTATCCATTTCTGCCCTGGCGACAGCCTAGTCTCTGCAAGAGCCACAATATCATAGTTCCATATATTTATCCAAGCTCTCAGTTCATCACCCTTATTCCTGATGCTTCTTGCATTTAAGTAAATGCACTTTAGCCCATCCACCTTACTACTTTTATACCCTATACTCTGCTTCTCCTTCCTCAAAGCCTCTCTGTATGTTAGATCTGGCTTTACTCCATGCACTTCTTCCACTGACCTATCCCTCCGGTTCCCCTCCCCCTTGCAAACTAGTTTAAACCCTCCCGAACCACACTAGCAAACCTGCCTGCAAGGATATTGGTCCCCCTCGAGTTCAGGTGTAACCCATCCAATCTGTACAGGTCCCACCTTCCCCAGAAGAGATCCCAATGATCCAAAAATCTAAAACCTTGCCCCCTGCACCAACTCCTCAGCCACGCATTCATATGCCATCTCCTCCTATTCTTACCTTCACTATCACGTGGCACTGGCAGCAATCCTGAGATTGCTACCCTTGAGGTCCTGTTCTTCAGCCCTAAACTCGCTTTTCAGGACCTCATCCCTCTTTCTACCTATGTCATTGGTACCAACATGTACCACGACTTCTGGCTGCTTTCCCTCCCACTCAAGAATGCTGTGGACCCTATCAGAGCCATCCTGGACCCTGGCACTTGGGAGGCAACATACCATCCGGGAGTCTCGCTCATGTCCACAGAACCTCCTGTCTGTTCCCCTGACTATCGAGTCCCCTATCACTATTGCCCTCCTCTTCTCCTCTCTTCCCTTCTGAGCAGCAGGACCAGTCCCAGTGCCAGAGACCTGGCTACTGCTGCTTGATCCCTGTAGGCCATCCCCCTCAACAGCATCCAAAGTGGATTACCTGTTTTTGAGGGGAACAGCCTCTGGGGTCCTCTGCACTGTCTGCCTGTTACCTTTCTCTCTCTCTCTCTCTCTCCCCCCTGACAGTCACCCATCTATCTGCCTCCTGGACCCTAGAAGTACCTGCTCTAACTGGGGTGATTGCCTCCCAATGCACAGCATCTACATAACTCTGTCCCTCCCTGATGCTTCACAGTGTTTGGAGCTGTGACTCCAGCTCATCAATTCTGAGCCAAAATTCCTCCAGCCTCAAGCACTTACTGCAGATGTGATGTTTGCTGTGATGTTTTGTTGTGGTACAATGATGGGATAATAATTCAAATTTCTATTCCTTGTGTGCCTACCACATCCATTTTGTTATGAAACAGGAATGAATGTAGAGGAAGTACTTCCCTACTGAGAGAATTGGAAAGATGATCATATTTAGTAACAATCGTCATTGCTTCTGAGGCAGTTTTGTACACTGACTGAAACTGAAAATTCACTGCCTTTGTGAAGGATAAATGCTGAAAAGGATCAGGAATAAAAATACATTGAAAACAAAATTGCTGAAGAATCTAAAAATGATTTTACTTTTTTAATACTTTATAAATACTTATTTTGCATTCTGGTTCAAGATGATCTATAAAGTACTTTTTTTTGCATTGATCATTTTTCAGGATTTGAAATATCTTGAGAGTCAGAAGAAACAAGCGATGTTAAATGCCAAAAAATCCAGGCATGGCAAAATGAAGGGTAAGTTCATAAAACAAAGATAATTCTGACATCTCACTAAACCTCAGAAGTGGTTTATATTAGTAAGATACTTGTTTAAAAAAAATCTCTCAGACATGAGCAGAAAAACAAAACTTCTGGTAATGGAAAAAAAAATGTCAAGCCTTTAGACTTCCAAAGACTTAAATTATACACAATGTCTCTTGGGTTATTTTTGACAGCTTAAAGATGTCAAAGGATTTCCAAATTTTTTCCTTTTATTTTGGCTTGGTCAGAAAGTTGTTCTTTTTTATTCAAAAAAAACTTTATTTATACAGCATGGTTACAGGCCCTTCCGGCCCAATGAGCCTGCGCCACCCAATTACACCCATGTTAACCTACTAACCTGTACATATTTGGAATGTGGGAGGATACCGGAGCACCCGGAGGAAACCCACACAGTCACGGGGAGAACATGCAAACTCCTTACAGACAGTGGCGGGAATTGAATCCCGATCACTGGCGCTGTAATAGCGTTATGCTAACTGCTAAGCTACTGTGCTGCCCAACTATGTGGGCTAAATTTTTGAACCATGTAGGTGACTCACTACATGTAGGAGTTTTTAAGTTGCAAACAAAATCATTTCTTTTTCAGTAGCATAAAACATTCACAAACTATGAAACACAATATGCATTTCTAATGAAAGTACTAATCTACGGTCTTTGAATTAAATCGTTACCAAGATTTTATTAACATCTAAAGTAAGAAACATAAACTGACCCAAAACCCTATATATTTTGGGGAGGATGGCAATGATAGTGAGTTGGAGTGATGGAAAATAGTACAGCCAGTAAATCAAGTTCACTTTATTACATTGGATTCTTGAATTTTCTCATGAAATTGAAAGCCAGCATGACATGCAAACACTTCTGTTTCTACTTATCAAGATCTTTTTGATGGATATACTAATATCAGAATGTTTATTTGTGGTATGAATAGAATACTTAAAGTGATCTATGGAAGATGGAGTTAATTCTGCTTAAGGAGCTTTTGACCTTGTGTCTTTTGCTACTTGGTCAGTGCACCTCTCTATAGATTCAGTAGGCTGAATTTGAAAATTAAAATCTTTAAGGATAATAAAGTTAAATCTTTGGTTTAATATCCTCCATTGTGTGACTATTTTTGTTTTGATAATTTAGATTTCCCATTCACTTTGTTTGGTACAGGGTAGGAAGACAAAGGAAAAAGCTGATATGAAATAGTTTTGCAATGGTGATCACTGTTCACAACATTTAACTTGTTGAAATAAAGACCCTTGATGCAGAAGTAAGCACATTGGTGTTTAAAAGGGAGTTAGTTGCAAGTGTATGTATGTGAAGTTATCGGCACTGTAATGAATTGATCTGTATGAACGGTATGCAAGGCAAGTTTTTCACTGTACCTCGGTGCAAGTGACAATAATATACCAATACCAAAGTATTACTCTTCATTTACTAATCTGAGTCAGACTATAAAATATTAACGGTACAATATTATTCTGTTCTTTCCCTCTTTTAGGATTGAATTATAGTGGATTTTCTGTTCCCTCCTCTACAATCAACCCCTTCACCCACTCCATCAACGACACATCACAGTGCCTACCAGTATTCCTCAACAACAAGTTTTTTGCACTGGCTGAAGCCTAAACGTAAACCATCTCCATTTTGGCACAGCTTTAGCAAGTTGACTCCCTTTAAGAAATGAAAAGGTATTTGGTTTCTATAAGGATGAAAATAACTAAACCAATCACGTGGAGATTGAAAGTTGTGGGTAGACAATTCTGAGAGTAGTTGAACAATTAAGAACCATCAAGTATGAATCAAAAATTGTGCTTCTACCTTCCACATTGCTCAGTTGAAGCATTTCTAATAACTAATCAGCCAGGCAATGAAGAACCAAGCAGTCAAAAAACTAGTTTCAAAATGTACTGCATGATGAATTTATAACATACCTTAACAGGTTATTTTACAAATATGTCCAATTAATATGAATGACACCATTATTGAAGACAATTGCATCGCTTGCCGCCTTTACATTTGTATGATACTTTAGGTAATCATACTACATTATTTGCCTTGATATTTTATGGAAATAAAATTTGTAATATCCCCAACTGAGATAAATCACAAGGCCTCGCTCAGTTTCAGTTTTTCCAAAGAACTATGTTATTGCAATGTGACATGTTACCAAAATGTACATAAACATAAGTTATTAAATTTGAGATGTGCTTTAAGTGAAGGTAGTTGCATATAAATTCCTTCATAGAAACAGCTAATCTCAAGAAAATAAAGTTGTTTCTGCCTGCACAATATTTTTACCTTAATCAAGGCCTTAAAATTCATTGTTTACTTGCATTGAAAGCACAATAGGAATTTTCTTCCTCTTGCTGTATATAAGTCAGCAGGCTCAATGGAGAGGAAATTTAATTATCACCATTCAATATAAAGAATACCAAAACAAGCACACACGACTCGTTACCTTTGTTTTTATTTTAATGATTATTGTAATTATAGCATGAACTGTGAGAACCAAAATCAAACCATTGCACCACCAATTTTACCCAGAATGTATCTCAGTGAATGCAATAATTAGCCATGAAATTGCTTGATGTTTCTAGAAATGTTATCCAGCCATATATAGTCTTGTGGTATGGCTAACTCATCAGGATTATGATTTTTGCAAGTATTTTATAAAGTCTTGACTTTAAAATGTAATTTAAAAAGCATAGCACTGTTTTTTCACTATTGACTAATTTATTGTGTAAATGATGCCTTAAAAATTGAATGGCATTAAACTGTATTTATAACAAAAAATTTTGAAACATGTCTAAGTTAGAGGAAACCTGTGTTATGGGAAATGTTACTATCAAACCATAGTGCAAGTTTTGTGCACTAAAGCACATTGGCCACACTAACTACTAAATACTGAATATAATGCTGTCCCCTTTGTTTTAGTGTCCAGTCAATGGATATTTTCAAATTATTTGCGATATATAAATTCTGTACAAACTGGGAGTTTATGTATCGGATACTTTTGCTGAGACTACTTTTCCTTTTGTGACATTTAACTGTTATACAATAGTAATGCCTGGGATGTGTTGTTAATTTTTGTGTAGTCTTATGACCAGATAAACCTAATTGCCAGTTGTACAATATTGGTACTTAAAGCATAAGTGTACATAACTGATGTAACTATTTTTAAGCTAGTTTGTTTTTTATTGACGCAGTAGGTAATTTATCTGCAGTTAATGTAATAAAAACAATTGCTAAAATTTATTTTGGTGAAATAAATGATTTTCTCATTTCAATCAGTGCTTGAATATCTTTGCTTAGTGTGATAATGCAATAATCTGGTTTTACTCAAAATAGTACAGTGGCATTGTGCTGTCTGATAGCCAGCAGTTCCTTTCTGATCCACTGGCTATTGGTTGTTAGCTACTCAAGTCTCAAACTTCTGCAAATACACAGTCAAACACACAGCCCTGGTAAATCCAGAGTTTTACCTTGTACTACCTTGATGCACTGTTGAAGAGAAAGAAAGGACTGCAAATGCTGGAATCTAGATGAAAAAAAACAAGATGCTGGAGGAACTGAGCAGGTCAAGGAGCATCCATGGAGAAAAGCAGACAGTCAACATTTCAGGTCAGGACCCTTCTTCAGGACTGAAGATAGTAAAAGGGGAAGCCCAAGATATTGGTTGGGGGTGGGGGGGGAGTGGTTGGAGAGCAGAGCAGTGATAGGTGGACAAAAGAGGGGAGGTGAGGTGGGCACAAGGTGGTGATAGGTAGATGCAGGTAAGAGATAGTGATAGATGGGAGGAGAGGAGAGCAGATCCACCTGGGGATGGGTCAAAGCTCAATGCACTATTGTAATGAATTGATCTGTATGAACAGTATGCAAGACAAATTTTACACTTTACCTTGGTACATGTGACAATAATACACCAATTCAATTCAAATCCTGAAGAGCAAATGCTGGCATATCTGACTGTTTGCTTAGTTGCTGAACTAAGTCTGGTGGTGAGGCAGTGCTTCCTTAAGAAGAGGGTCCAGATGCATTTCCAACCCTTGGGCTTACTCCAAGAAGGACCAATGGAAGAATGGTGACTTTGTTTGAATGAAGTTGCCAATCCTGTGGAAAACAGTGTCTTTTTCACTTTAATTGCCTATTAATGTTTTAATTCATATTTTATTTAAGCATCTTAATAATTTATATCTATTTGATAGATTAAATGGCTCAATGTAACTATCAGAAACATTTAAAATCAAAAATATCTTCTTAGAATCTTTGATAGCCAGCAAACTGGTCAAAATGATCTGGCCTACTTTGTCCCTGCTAAGTGTGTCCACAGTTTTTCTAAATCATAATACAACATATTGTAAGACCTTACTTTCTCTTTATCCCCTCATCCTTTCCTGAAAGTTCTGGATCTCAATGGAGTGTATTATATTAAGCAGCAGTACTACTGCATATTTATTGCAAGTGGCTCCTTTGGCCTGAATCTAGATGAGTATCTAAAACAATCAGTTGTTAACCAAATGTCCCAGCTAGCAGTTTAGAGGAGTATTTGCTGTTTTCTATTTGCAAAGTGCCCTTAAGCATCGTAGTGAAAGATGTAGGTATAAGGGGTTTAGAAACTTAATATGGAAGAGGCATTGATGTGGGGAGGGGGAAAAAAGGTGTTGCAATAGGAAGAATTAGAATCTGCTAGAACAAAGATATCCTGCTTGTGGATCCAGAGTAAGAAGTGAAAGTAAACTTTTGGTGGACCTCTGTGATTGAGGCCTCTGTTTAAGGCCCTATGGGGAGGACGGGGAAGGTACAGAACTGCTGCTGTTCAGCCTTGGCAAAATAGAAAGATGCATCTGAGAATAATTAAGTGCTGGATGGGTTAGGATGGAAAGGAAATGGGTTAGATTGAATGATAGAGGGAAAAAAAATCAAGGCATCCATATTGGCAGTTCCCACTGAAAATAAATTAGAGGTGAGGTTTCTAGGTAGAATATGAATTCTGAAGAGTGAAGCAAGGCTCATTATGTGGGGGAAGAAGAATACTCCTGATCAAAGAATTCCAGATGCAGAGGGAAAGCGTAGGAGAAAATGAGTGTTGTGCTAAGATTGAGAGCATATGTAGTGTATTTGAAGGCTGCAAACCACACTTGTGGTCCCGCTAAGGTCTAACTGTAATATTCTCTAGGTGATATCAGGAGTTTCAGAACAAGGGTAGGTACTTTACTCCTGGCTAACAACAGCCAGTGGGTGCTTTTGTCTTGTGTATGATGATGATGTTATATACTAATGACTTGTTTACATAAATGCATACAGATGTATCACAATGGTTTCCATATGAGGTGTTTCGTGTATATGCAACAGTTACAAGTTCAGTCTCTCAACTGGCTTTCTCAGAAGCTTTGATGTTTTTAACTGTGTTTGGGTCTCTGCCATTATAATAACTTACTGTTCTGAAGATCATATCACACCTTGACTCAACCTAGTTGGTTTTTGTCTCCTCTTCATTATTTGCTTCTATATCCATTTTCATAATTAATTTCTTCAACATTCTTGTGTGTGTCCTGTCACAAACCAGCAACAAAAGAAACACACTGAGCATGATTCAGTGTTAAAAACTATTTTATTAATCACTACTTATGATAATACGTAAAATAAAAGTAAAATGTTAGTATGTTAGAATTCAAAATGTTAAACCTCGAACGTTAACCCCAAAACTAAACTCGTCGTGTGTGTGTGTGACAAAGTCCAAAACTCCCAGTTCCGGAATGGTTCTTAAAGTTCGGTTCCGCAAGCCATAAGGTGAAACATGAGCAAGGGCTTCTTCAACAACCACCGTTGTCTGAAGATATGATGTAGATGTAGAAAAACATAGAGAGAGTACATACGAAATCCAAATGTTCCATGATGGAACCCAAACGACACTTCAGTGTTTACTCGGTAGTGACTTCCTCACCCCGAAAAGCATCCGAACCGTGGTCGTCCACACACAAATACCTGTTTCCTTCTACAGGTCAGCAACAAAGTGAACTCCACCGGATTACTTCCAACTTCCATACATGGATTTCAGTGGCAAACACAGTTATTGTTTCTCATCCATCGATAGAGAAAACAAGCAGGCTGGTGTCTCTCTCCCTTCTCTCTCTCTCTCCTCCTTCTTCTAACTTCTTCAACAACGTCATTACGTCCTTTATCTTCTATTGACGTAAGCACGCCCCACACACACATACACACACACACACTCTATCTTAAAGGGACTTTCACTGAGTCCGTAACAGTCCTTACTACAAACATTTGGTCAAAATAGACGCATCTACTAATTTGTGCCAAGTATCTTCTAATACTACAGCTTTATACCATCTTATTAATTCTCCTTCAGTCTAGTCTGTCCCTTGGGATCAAGGATGACTTGTTCCCACTCTGGGTCTGTGGTCCTAAGGCGATTGATGAGGCTGATGAACTCCAGATTCTTTTGCAGATGGGTCAGAATGTGCCAAATGAGTTGGTAGTTTGCAAGAAGATATGCTCCTTCCACCATTTATGCTGGACTTCTGTGTGTTCCTGATGCAGAACTCAAGATTCTCAATGCCATCCTGAATGTTGGTCCTCTGCTTTGAGTTACTGTGGGCTAGGGTTTATTGGGATGTTGCTTTATTTTTGTCCAGTGAGGCTTTGATTTTTTTTTGCCCTCTGTCTACCTGGTAGTCTGTTTCTATAACAGAGCTTGGAATAGAGTCTGTTTTAGGAGTTTGTTGTTGGGCATGCAAACAACTTGGAACTGAAATTAGTGCATCAATGCTGGAGATGTTGGCCTGTGAGAGATTGCTGATGTTGGTTCACCTTTTCTTCCTGTGGATTTGAAGGATTTTGTGATGATACTGTTGGTGCATCTTTCCAGTACATTGAGGTGCCTGCTTTAGGTAGTTCAGGTCTCGGAAGCACATAGGAGGGCAGGGATAACTCCTTCACTCCTGTCCAGTAGACCATGAGGTTTATGCCAGATTTGAGATCTTGATCTTCAAATTCTCTTTCCCTCAGTTGTTCAAAGGCTGTACTGGTGCTTCAAAGGCAATGATAAATTTCAGCATTAATGTCTGCCTTTACTTGAGAGGTGGTTATATAAAGTCGGGTTCATGTACAGTCTATTTACTGTTATTTCATCTGAAATTTTCTTATTGCTGGCGTAACTTTCCTTTAACAGAGAATTGAGATTGTGACATCTCAGGGGCAAAATTAACTTTAAATTTCCCCTCAAAGTTTATACATATGCCTTAAATATTTTCACAAAATATAACTGTAGAATCTTACCATAACAAGAACACACAGATCAAAATATCTGAAATAAAAACAAAATGCTGGAAACACTCAGCACGTCATAATCTGTGGAAAGAGAAAGTGTGTCAGGTACAACGTGCTGTTTCAGGTACAGCATGCTGCGTCAGAACTGGTAGCTTTTCAGAAGCAAAGAAGGGTGGGGGGGGGGGGGTGGACAAAGGAATATCTCTGATAAGATGAGACCAAATGACTTAATGTGGCAGTTTGAAGCACATGTGCATCTTTGTCTATGTTATGTATTGCTAATATCACAGCTGTGGGACATGCCCAGCATACTAAACTAATGGAAACAAAAAAAAATTGAGCCAGAATCACAAATGGATGACTTAAAGCAGAAATGGCCAGTTCTGGTACAGGCAGAGAAAGTGAGTTACACAAAGTTAGAAAATTTGGTATTGAGTCAGGAAGATGCAACATGCTCAGACAGAAGGTATTGTTCCTCAAGATTGCATTGGGCCTTGTAACAGTTCAGGAGGCCGCAGGCTGCACTGACTAGTGGCATTCTTCGGGTTAGTGTTGGGTCTGAAGACTGAACACATGTTCTGCAAAGTGATCATTCATGTTGTCAAAGGTGAGGACCAGGAAACTCCTGCTTTTGCTCTGTCCAGGGGGTGAGAGCAGAGGTGTGGGAAATAGATGAAATATGATCAAGGGCTCTGTCCACTATGGTATAGGGGAAACTGTGGTTCAGGTAAGAGTGAAGGCATTTTCAGAGGCACCAGTAGAGAATGTCTCTTACGGAAACATGGAACGGTACAGTGCAGGAATAGGCCCTTTAGTCCACTATGTCTGCGTCGACCATGATACCAATCTAAGTGAATGCTATCTGCCTGCACGTGGTCTGTACCCCTCCATTTTCATAAACATTCATTTTTGTATCTGCTTCTACCACCTCCTCTCGCAGTGTGTTCCAGGCATCTACATCTCTCTGTATTTAAAAACAAAACTTCCCTCGCACATCTCCTTTAAATTTTCCATCTCTCTCCTTAAATCTATGCCCCCTAGTATTTGACATTTCCACCTTGGGAAAAAGATTCTGAATATCTACCCTATGCCTCTCATAGTTTTATATATTTATATCAGGTCACCCCTCAGCTCTGACACTCCAGCAAAAACAATCCAACTTTGTCCAGCCTTCTCTTACAGCCAATACCTTCCAATGCAGGAAACATACGAGTAAACTTGCTCTGCACCCTCTCCAAAGCCTCCACATCCTTCCTATAGTTTGGTGACCAGAACTACACAAAATACCACTTGTTGCCACTTTCAGGAGCTATGGACTCAACAGAGCAAACATGAAGGTAGAAATACTGAGTGAACAGAAGGGAGTCCTTACAGGAGGCAGTGTTGGAGGAAGTATAATTAAGGTACAGTATCTGTGGGAGTTTGTGGGCTTGTAGTGGGATAGCTTGTTGTCTTATCTGAAGCAGCACCAATGTGGTCACTGATGTACTGCAGAATGAGTTCAGAAAGTGGGCTCAAGTAGAACTAAAACAAAGATTATTCCAAGTATTGCACGAAAAGCAGGTGCAGCTTGAGACAGTGTGAGTGCCCCATAAATAACCCTTTAATCTGGAGAAAGTGAGTGGATTTGATGGAGCATGTAAAACAGGGTTCAGCCAGGAGAAACCTAGTTTTCACACCTGAAAGCACAACCATATAGATGTTGTTGAAAGTTTTTGCAAGTATCCTTAAAGTTGTTTATGTTGTTTAAAAATAAAAGTTAGTGCCTAACGGTTTGGTGGGTAAGTTTACCAGTGGTGTAGCAATTATAATGCATTTAAAATGCAGCCTGAGCAAAGGTACTAAACTTGCTTGTTCATTGGGCACGAAGAGCTAAACTGACACTGAAGCAAAAATCAAGTGTTAGTTCGGCATTAATAAGGTATTGACTAAGCATTATGGTGCATTCACACTAATACTACAGGAAAAACGTCACACAAAAGCTCCTGTTATATCATAAATGCACCTTAATTGCATGGCAAACAGATTGTAATTTCAATCTATAATTGGTACCAATTAACAGAGGTGCACAGCACAGTAACCGGCCTTTCAGCCCACCATGTCCACGCTAACCATCAAGTAAGTACCTGTCTTATACTACTCTCATATACCAACAAGTGGTCTGTAGCTTACAATGCCGTGGCAATTCAAATGCTTGTCCAGATGCTTCTTAAATATACTGCCTCCACTACTACCTATGGCAGTGCAATTCACATTGCAACCACCCTCCAAAGTTGTTCTTCAGATCTCCTCTACACCTCTTACTCCTCACCTTAAACCTATGCCCTCTGGTCTTAGGCAGCTGTGCCATGGGGAAATGTTTCTTACCAGCATCCTATGTATACTTCCCATAATTTTGTGATCCTCTATAAGGCTTGACTATTGCTACACAACCATCAAAGATGCCTACTGAACCACCCCCCACCCATACTTCTACCAGGTTGTGCTCCTTCTCCCTGCATACAAGCAGAAGCTGAAACAGGAGGATCCAGTACAGAAAGTCGAACAGTGCTGATCTGAGAAAATAGTTGGGCTTCTGCATGACTGCTTTGAGTCAGTAGATTGCTCCACATTCAAAGACTCAGCTGCCAGCCTAGATGAGTATGTCACCACTGTCATGGACTTTATCAGCAAGTGTGTTGAGCACAATCTGGATGTTCCCAAACATGAAACCATGGATGAACTGGGAGATCCACTCCCTACCGAAGTCTAGGACTGCGGTGTTCAAATCAGGTGACCTTGACCTTTACAAGAAATCAAGATACGACCTCTGTAAAGCTATCAGGGATGCCAAGAGATGATACCAGTCCAAAATAGAGTCCCAGACCAGCTGTCAGTTGTGGCAGGGCTTACATGCTACAATGGGCTACAAAACAAAGTCAGGCAGCATCACCAACAACAGCGCATCCTTCCCCGTGAGCTTAATATATTCTATGCACGTTTTGAACAGAGGGGATTGGAATGTCACCACCCTCCCCAACAGCCTCCATTGCATCTGAACCCATAGTCACTTGAGGGCGTATGATCAGTCTTCCGGAGAGTGAAACCGCAGAAAGCATTTGGCCTGGATGGTGTCCCTGGCCGTGTCCTTAGATCCTGTACAGATCAGCTGATGGGAATATCTGCAGGCATTTTTAACCTCTCCCTGCTTCAATCTGAGGTTCCCGCCTGCTTTAAGAAGACCACTACCATCCTGTTACCTAAGAAAAACAAGGTAATGTGCGTTAATGACTAGCGCCCGGTGGTTCTGACATCCACCATCATGAAGTGCTTCGAGATGCTGGTCATGGCATGCATTAACTCCAGCCTCCCAGACAACCTCGACCCACTGCAATTCGCCTATTGCCAAAACAAGTCTATGGGACACGCCGTCTCCCTGGCCCTACACTCTAGAGCATCTGGACAGTAAAGACACCTTCATTGACAACAGCTCTGCCTCGAATACTATAATTCCAAGCAACCTCATCTCCAGACTCTGAGAATTGGGACTCAACACCTCCCTTTGCAACTGGATCCTAGACTTCCTGACCAACAGACTGCAATCAGTAAGGATAGGCAGCAATACCTCCAGCACGATTATTCCCGACACTGGTGCTGCACAAGGTTGTGTTCTCAGCTCCCTCTTTACTCCCTATACGACTGTGTCGCCAGATCCTGCTCTAACTCCATCTTCAAGTTTGAAGATGATACCACCGTAGTGGACCGTATCTCAAATAATGATGAGATGGAATATAGGAAGGAGATACAGAGCTTAGTGACATGGTGTCATGACAACAACCTTTCCCTCAATGTCAGCAAAACTAAAGAACTGGTCATTGACTTAAGGAAGGGGCGCAGTGCATATGCTTCTGTTTACATCAACAGTGCTGAGGTCAAGAGGGTTGAGAGCTTCAAGTTCCTAGGAGTGAACATCATCCCATCCTGGTCCAACCACGTTGATGCTATGGCTAAGAAAGTTCACCAGCACCTCTACTTCCACTGGAGGCTAAAAAAACTTGGCCTCTCTCCTTGAACCTTCACCAATTTTTATCAATGCACCATAGAAAGCATCCTATCTGGATGCATCATGGCCATGTCACGGCCCTCACACTTGTTTACCTGCACTACATTTTCTCTTATAGCTACAACACTATTCTGCATTCTGTTTTTCTTTTTACTACCTTGATGTACTTATGGCATGATCTGACTGGATGGCATGCAAACAAAAGCTTTTCACTATATCTCAGTACATGTGACAATAATAAAGCAATACTAATAATGAAGGTAAACATAACATATGCCTTCTTCACCACCCTGTTGACCTGTTCTGCTACCTTCAGAGACCTTTGGACTTGTACACCAAGGTCCCTTTGTTCCTCATGTGGCCCTAACATCCATGATATATGTCCTACCCTTAACAGAACTACCCCTCTCCCCAGGCAAAAATGCATCACCCCACACTTATCAGGATTAAATTCCATTTTCCATTGCCCTACCTGATTTACTAGTTTGTCAATAACATTCTGTAGCCTAAGACTATCTTATTCACCATCAATAACACCACCTATTTTCATGTCATCTGCAAACTTACTAATCATACCTTTTATATTCACATCTAAGTCATTAAGCAGCAAGATCCCAGCAGTGATCCCTGTGGTACACCACTGGTCACAGGCTTCCTATCACAAAAACAACCCTCCACCATTACCCTTTGTCTCCTATTACCAAACTAATTTTAGATCTAACTTGCCAACTTGGATCCCATGTGCTTTAACCTTTTTGGATCAGCCTTCCATGTGGGACTTTGTCAAAGGCCTTACTGAAGGCTATGAAAACCATATCAACTGCACTGCCTTAATCAATATATTTAGTTACCTCTTCAAAAAAATTCAATTCAATTAGTCAGACAGGATCTCCCACAAAGTAATCAGTTCAAACCATCCCTGATCAATTCCTGTCTTTCCAAGTGGAGATTAATCCTGTTCCTCAGGATTTTTTCCAATGATGTCCCTACCATTGACATTAAACTATCTGGCCTGTGATTACCTTGCTTATCACTGCTGCCCTTGAATAAAGATACCACATTTGCTGTTTTCCAGTCACCTGACATCTCACCTGTAGCCAATGAAGATTTAAATATTTCTCTCAGGGCCACAGCAATCTCCTCCCTTGTCTCCAATAACACCCATTCATCTCATCAGGTCCTGGAATTTATCCACCTTATTGCCTGCTTTGACATCTAATATCTCTTGACTTTTTTCAATCTCAATGAGTTCTAGAATTTCACTGTCCCAACATAACCCTGGAGAAAGGTTGAGGTTTGCCTTCTGCTTCTGAATTTTACTTGTGAACCAAGCTGAAAAAATGTGGACATTGAGCAAGAAACATGTTGGGGTAGGTTGTTCATGCCCTCCTTGCAACATTCTTCCTGATGTTCACCAGTCAGACATACAGAGAGAAAAGGATTCCTGGAGGTGCATTTGCAGGAAAGTCATCAAAACTGGAAGACAAAGGTGAAAGAAATACTGTAAGGAAGTATTGGTTGTTTCTACCAAAGCTAAAAGTAAAAGGTATTTCGGATCTCTCAATATCAGGTGTGCTCCATGAAGAGTGGGAAAATAGAGCAGACTGCAGCAAGTTGATATGACTTGTGATCTATTGGCCAGAGCAGACCCGTTAAGCTAATTGACCTTCCTCAATCCATGACTTTTTATAATCTGCTCTGAGCCAAGTAAGTGTGGAACTTTGACAAACTTTGTGCAATTATGCCTGAGAATCAGGGTCTGGTGAACCAAAAAATGACTTGATTTTTTTACGAGGAATTTGCCAATATAATTATTAATAATTTATTAAAATTGAAAGTGCTTTTACTCCGATACGGGGATTATGTTGGATCCCTAGTTTGTTTCTAGTTTGTCTTTGATGGAACACATTTATTAATAACTAATATGGTTTACTAATTAATCTTGGAAAAATATGATCTTTATTTGGAATCGTACATTTGGAAGTATGTCCAGTTAGAGGTGGCAGTTGATACAGTAAGTTGGCAGTATCTTATTTAATTAAGTAAACTTTGAGAATTACAATTTATTTTCACTCCTTCAATCAGTCTCATTTAGAACCTATTTTATGCAAATTGAATTTACATTATGCATAATCTTAAATTACATACTTATTGCTACATAGATTAATGTCTATTTTAGGTGAGGCACAGTGTGCTGCACAGGTGCAGTCCTGACTTCAGAGACTGTTTGTATGGAGTTTGCAAGTTCTCACTGTGACTGCAAGGGATTCCCCTTGAGTGCTCTGGTTTCCTCCAACATCCTGAAGACGTACAGATATATTAATTAGCAACTGCAAATTGTTCCTAGTGTAGATGGTGACGGGAGAATTGCAGGGAAGTTGATAGGTATTTGAGAGAGAATAGGTTGCAGGGAAATAATTGAGGGAATGGGACAAATGGGAGTGTTTTGTGAACTGGAATTGAAATTGATTTGTTATTGTCATTTGTACTGAGGTACGGTGAAAAACTTGTTTTGCATCCTGTTGATACAGATCAATTCATTACACAGTGCATTGAGATAGTACAAGGTAAAACCACACAGAATGCAGAATAAAGTGTCACAGTTACAGAGAAACTGCAGTGCAGGTAGACATTAAGGTGCAAGGTCATAAGGTAGATTGTGAGGTCAAGAGTCCATTTTATCATACTAGGGAACTGTTCAATAGTCTTCTAACAGTGGGATAGAAGCTGTCCTTGAGCCTGGTACGTGCTTTCAGGCTTTTGTATCTTCTGCCAGAGGGGAGAAGAGAGAGTGTCTGGGGTGGCTGCCCAACTTCATTTTGTAGCTCATTATCACATGTAAGCCCTGCCACAACTGATAGCTGGTCTGGGACTCTATGCTGGACTGGTATTGTCTCTTGGGATCTCTGATAGCTGCACAGAGGTTGTAGACTGAATGTCCTCCTAAGTCTTAAAAAATGAAAAATATTTTGGTGGTCAAATTGCTCAAACGTTAAATTATAGCAACACAGTGTTACTAAGGAAGTGAGGCAGGGTTTATGATGGTGATGAATTCTTTGTAAAAGTGCTAAGAGAATAAAGTATGCTTTCTGTGAAAGATTTTATACACCTTCAGCTCCCAAGAGCATTGTGTGATAGATCCACACCCCTTCTTGACTTGGACATACATCACCACCCCTTCATTATCACTGGGCAGAAACCCTGAAACTTCAAACCTAACACTGTTGTGGGAAAGTTCCATCGTCTGCAGCTGTTCAGGAAGATGGCTCCCTGTGCTTGTGGGCAAGAAATGTCAGTTCTACTAGTGATTATGTCATCTTCCAAATGAATGATAAAGTGTGTAAACTTTGATCCTGAAGTTCCCCAGGGCCTGCCCCCTGACCCTATGTGGTGCTGGGGGCAGGGGTTGGGGAGGTGCGCACAGAAGGAGGAATACCAAGAGGAATCAAGGCCATAGAAAAATAAGTGAGCTTAAATGTCCCCCTTCAGAAAGCAGCAACTATTGTACGATTCACGCAATCAAACTGATCAGCTGCCTTTCAACACACGTACTGTTGGCCTGTCACAGGCAACTGAGATGCAACTGGTGGCATTTGAATGCTCACATTTCAGTGTTCACGTCATTATGTAAGCATTGCCATGAGAAGTCTGGAGGTTAATTTTAGATTATAAAAATGTATTACATATTTCACTTCTCTCTGTTCTCCAGCAGAGGTCAGTAGACTTCAATCCACCAGTGTGAGCACAAAAGGCTAAACTGTCTCTATCAGAACAAGTTTATCAATGTTCACAATGTGGTCCCCTCTACACTAGAGAGAGCAAACACTGATTAGGTGATTGGCACTTAATCCACAGTAGCGAGTTTCCTGTTGCCCGCCAGTTTAATTCACCATCCGGCTCTCACAGTTCTTTTTGTCTGTAACCTCACGCCCGCACTGTTACAGCAAAGCCCAACACAAACCTGAGGAACAGCACCTCATCTTCCATCTGGGCATGTTGCAGTGTACAAGATTCAATATTATATACTCCAACTATAGGTATCTAACTTTCTCTATCTGTATTAGAACTGTCACTTCTGCTTCAGATCATCCATCTGTGATATTGGCTCAGTTTTCTCTCTCCATTAGTCTGACCTAGTCTGTGATATTGCTAGTATCACAGCTCTGATATTAGCAATATATAACACCTTCAAAGAAGCATCATCACTAACTCTCCTTATTGGTCATTTAACCGGACAACTCGTACCCTGGCAATCCCACTCTTACCCCATCATGGATCTTCCATTTGTCCTATCCATCCTTCCTGCCACTTCATTTGAAACTACCATTTTTACCTATCTGTCCCAGTTCTGATGAAGCATCTTCGACCTGAAATGTTGGCTCAAATTCTCTGATCTGCGAAGTGTTTCTAGCATCTTCTAATTTTTTTTCAGCTATAGTTATTTCTTCAATAAATCATTTACAAATGTACTTTCTGATTCCCAGTTGCCTGGTCTTTGGCCCAACAATCATTACAAAAGTTCTGAAGCCATTCAACTAACTAACCATTCCGCATGCCTACTTATAATGCTTTGTTTGAGCAAAGCCTTTAATGCCTTACATTTCACTTGATCTGCCTTATTCCTTAGGTTAACAACTAATTTAGATATCCATCCTTCACCTGGTCTGTTAAATGTTTTTTGCACATCTTGCATTACCATGCCACCCACAATAAATTTCCTTTCAATCATTAAAACATTTCAAAATAATTCTATAATAATAACTTTCTTTAAATTAAAGTCATTGGTTGGTTCTTTAGTTCCATAGCCTGCACTGAAACTCTTTTATTGTCTTTAGATTTGTAATGTCAAAGTTCTGATCCTGAGGATCTTAATCCAAGATGCAGATTTGGTTACTTTTTGTACCAATTGCTCTAGTGAATGCTGAGGTGATCAGAACGGAGTCGTGTAGAGCTGGACATCCTGGAATTCCAGGGCATCCTGGTCATAATGGCATTCCTGGAAGAGATGGGCGGGATGGCTCCAAGGGTGATAAAGGAGACACAGGTAAAGTCATCTGACAACAGGGTTTTACTGCTTCGCACTATTGGTCCATGAGGCTTTAGTTATTTCGTTATAAATAGCCTTTTGTATCTGAAGCCTCACATGAAAGGTTAACCTCATGCCACTGCTGTATTAGAGAAAGTCGTAAAGTACCACCTGATCCGCTATGTGAACAGCTCTTTTACCAAGTTGTTAATTCTGACCAAGACCCGTGCTCTTTTATTTTGCTGGTATTAGGTTCTAAATGCCGGAATTCCATTCAAAATCTTAAACATCTTAATACATCTCATACTGTCCTTCTAAATCAGTGAAGAAACACTAGCTTAGAAAACCAAGATGCAGAATTTTTAAACCCTTGTTAACTATGAAGGTATTTTAGATGCGTTTGCTTTACCAGTGATTGCCATGATGAAACAACACATCAGTTTCAGTTTTATTTTCAACTTTTGCAGCTCAAGCTGGGCTAAATGTGAAAATAAGTGCTCCATTCACAATAATCCACTGAATTTCAAATGTTAAGTGATTAGTGTTTCTACATTCAGGTTAGCTTACCATTAAAAAAAAATTATTACGGTGCATTACCTGAATGAATTTTAAGATTCTAATACTTTCATAAGCTGTTTGATATAAAGTACTAATTAAAGAATACTATTGCACATAACATGTAGAAAATATATTGGTGTAAAATGATATGTCCTCTGGCCATTGTTTGGTGTAGCAACTTGAACTGCTCCTTGAACTAACTGACTTACATTCTCTAGATTTCCATGGAATTTCAGTTTAAATTTATTATTGCAAATACCATGCAGAGGAGCTTGAATAGTTACCGCAAAATGTTCCACTCAACAGTTGAGAAACTGCAGGACAATTCTGAGTAAACTCAAAAGATAATCAAATGAGTTGTGATAAACTATTCATTTCTACATCAGCAGAACATGCATGCTCCAGATCGAGACAGTAACTTTGTCTAGGGGATCAGGAACTCATTCTAGAAGCAGTTCAGCTTTCATTGTTTGGAAATTAATGGACTGGAAATCATAGATTGTGCAAGTAGTGGCTGGTCTGCTTTGTCAGATCACTTTCCAAGTGCTGATGGTGAACACTAACCCTCATGTTAACATGGAGAAAGCTATTACTTTAAACAGCACACAACAAATTTTCAATAGGTTGAAAAGTCTTCTTTGAAGCTGTATTAGGCTGTACAGAGTTCTACATATTTTAACTTGCATAAAGATATTGTGGTAAAATAATTCTCACAGAACTTCTTTAAATAGGTGAAGTTGGGAAATCTGGACCCACAGGACCTCAGGGACCTAAAGGCGAACCTGGAAAACCAGGTAGGAGCCACTTTGCATGAAGTTAATGCTCCAGTGCTCATCAGGTCCAGCTGTGTTCTACAGTCTGTGCAGAGGTGGCCTTTTCGAACTGAACCCATTTTTGAATTTAACCCTTTTGGGAGGACAGAGAGCAACTTTAATTTTGTCCCTATTGGAATTGGTTTATTGTTGTCACTCGTACTGAGGTAAAGTGAAAAACTTGTCTTGCATACCATTCATACAGATCAATTCATTACACAGTGCATTGAGGTAGTACAAAGTAAAACGATAACAGAATGCAGAGTAAAGTGTCACAGCTACAGAGGAAGTGCAGTGCAGATAGACAATAAGGTGCAAGGCCATAACGAGGTAGATTGTGAGGTCAAGAGTCCATTTTATTATACTAGGGAACCGTTCAATAGTCTTATAACAGTGGGATAGAACCTGTCCTTGAGCCTGGTGGTACGTGCTTTCAGGCTTTTGTATCTTCTGTCCAACGGGAGAGGGGAGAAGAGAGAATGTCCCGGGTGGGTGGGGTCTTTGATTATGCTGTCTGCTTTACCAAGGCAGTGAGACAGAGTCCATGGAGGGGAGGCTGGTTCCCATGATGGTTCCCTATAGTTTGCGCCACGGGAACTAACCTGAATGAAAGCCACCCAAACATGATAAAGTATTGTTTTATTCTGATTAAAGCCTAGACTACATGCCTCAACAAACTGACCCGAGTACATGTCTACAATCTGTAAAAGTAGTTCTCAGCAGGAAAAATGATCAAGAACAGGAACTCTAAATGACTATTTTCCTTCTAGTTATCAGAACAACAGTGTTGAATGAACAGATTGTTGAGAGAAAGATAATAGAATTTCTGTACTTTGATATCATGTCTAGTAATTGCCTAAACCACTGCCAGAGCTCGTATCAATTAACTTTGCATGAACAATTTCTTGAAATGGCCTCTTCCCATCTAAACTGCTCCTTACACTGTCAGCTGCTGATTTGCAGCTCATTTTCCAGCAGTATATAACAGTACACAAGTATGTGCAAGATTTTAATGTGCATCCTTTTATTTACCACCATCTGCCTTCCTTGATTCCTAGCCGGAATATAATTCCGTGGGCATTGGAAACATCCCAGGTTGTCATCCAAGTCATCAGCCTCATCTGTGGACTTAGATAATACTGGGTATGCGTGTGTGTGTGTGTGTGTGTGTGTGTGTGTGTGTGTGTGTGTGTGTGTGTGTGTGTGTGTGTGTGTGTGTGTGTGTGTGTGTGTGTGTGTGTGTGTGTGTGTGTGTGTGTGTGTGTGTGTGTGTTGGACATGTGATGCTGCAAGACTATTACTGTATTCAGAGATAAAGATGAGTTGTGCCTTGGTAGTCTTGCATTTACTGTGTGTTCATAAGTTTTAAAGTCACCTTTTGAGTTGTGTGTAACTATCCATTAGTGCTGATTAGCTAGTTTCTACTGAGTAAGATTTTTTTTTAAATTTGATTGGAGGCAACCCAAAAGTTTAAGTTTGAAGGACATGTGCTAATCATGAACTGAAATAGGAAAACTTTAACGTGCATTTATTAAAGAATGCTTGCAATCTGTGCCTACTGATCAATTATTATACAGGAATATAGTATTGTTGTAATGACAAACTTAAAATGACTTCTTGTGATTTCAGGGCCCCCTGCTGCACCAGGTATAAAAGGAAGAAGAGGGGAACAAGGAATTAAAGGAATACCTGGCAAAATGGGTCCAAAAGGAATTCCTGGACCACTTGGACACAAAGGACAAAAGGGGGAAATAGGGCTTGAAGGGAAACAGGGTATCAAAGGGGATTTAGGGCCTAGAGGTCCAAAGGGGGAAAAGGGACAGTTTGGACCTCGGGGAAACACTGGATTACCAGGTCCCATAGGACCTACAGGTTTGCCAGGTCCAAGAGGAGAAGTGGGTGCCATAGGATCACGGGGGTATCCTGGAATTCAAGGTGAAAAGGGAAGTAAAGGGGAAAATGGGGAAAAGGGAAATACTGGTGAAAATGCAGTGATAAGGAACAGTGCTTTCAGTGTTGGGTTGACAGAATTTTCCAAGATGCCTCGTTCAGGTGCTCCAATTAAATTTGAAAAAATCTTATACAACAACCAAAATCACTATGACCCCACCACAGGGAAATTTACATGTGAATTTCCCGGGGTTTATTACTTTGTCTATCACATCACTGTCTATGTCAAGCATGTAAGGGTTTCCTTATACAGAAATGGTATTCAGACCCTCAATACATTTGATAGTTATCAGAATAGTGAGGATCAGGCTTCAGGAGGCACACTGTTGCAGTTACAACGTGGTGATCAAGTGTGGCTTCAAGCAATCGGTGGTGATCTTTATAATGGGCTGTATGCAGATTCCAATGATGACACCGTTTTTACAGGGTTTCTACTATTTACTGAGTGAAGAGGTTCAGTAAGCCTTTCATTGGAATGTACGTTTGTAAATCAACCAACATCACGGAAGAAACAAATGATCTGGTCATTTAAGACAAAAAAACCCCACAAATGCTGGAAATCTGAAAGAAAAACAGAAAATGCCAGAAACACTCAACAGTCAGCATCTGTGGAGAAAAAAGCAGAGTCAACACTTCACATATTGATGACCCTTCATCAGAAATCTGAAAGTGAGAAAAAAGGTTGCAGAGTAAGTTGCAAAGAGGGGGAGGGTAGAGACAATGCGACATGTCTGCGATAAATGTTTAATAAATCATTTGTACTAATCACTGTTACCAAAGGTAAGGTGATTATCTTCACTATCTTCTGTAGCGGACACATGAAGAGGAAAAGAGGGGTTATTCGTGGAATTTATTGAAGTGAAGCAATTCTCACTGTGAATTGCTTCACTTCAAATATTAATTCTTCTTTGTCTCTGGAAGTTTCATTAGATGATCTGCCATGTGGGCTGACAGACTCCTCTCAAATATTTCTGATGCACAAGAATTCTTTTTTACCAGGAATACAAAATGTCAGAATCCTAGTAATTTGATGTTAAAAATGCTTGACTTTTCGCACATAATTTTATGTGCAGGTAGCAAGATCACTGTGTTAATATGGACTCCATAATTGGAAAACTACTCCCTCAATGTGTGCACAATTCAAGATACCAGCAATTTGATAAAGGTTTGCTACCACCCAACTGAACATAATATTTACTCAATTATCTCTTCTGGGATCTTCGAAGGAATCAGTCCTGAGGAAAAGCAACTGTGACACTAGAGGATTTAAAGACTAACAGTAATTGGGAGGGGGAGTGGGAGCAGGCTAAATTAGATAGCACTGGAAACTGTGCAGTGGGACCTGGAAATGTGATTAATCCATGGCCACATGACTGTACACGAAACTTGTGCGGCCTTCCATTATCAATCAGTCAGCGCCAACCAGATCTACCAAGTCCTTGCTTCTTACCAAGCGGAGAAGTGCTTCGTAAACACCTTTCTGGATACCTGCGGACAGTCTTTCTCTGTATTACCTCTGTCTTCTGGCAGGTTGCTCTGTTCTACCTTTACTGCTGTACTGCCAGTCTGCTGAAGCTTGAAATATGTAAAAGAACTTCTTTCCTGGCTCTGATGAAAGGCCATTGGCCTGACTCTCTGTTCCTTTATCTGCAAGTGTTGCCTGACATGCTGGGTATTCACAGCATTTTCTGTTTTTCTATCGGCTCAATGGCTATCTGCATGTCACAATGTTGACCTGCTCTTTCAGTGGGGAAAAATATACCATTAATCCATACAGTAAATATGTCTAGAACTTCAATCTGATTAATACCAAAATATTAAATTCTATTTTGGAAAGCTGGTGAATAGGCTGATCATTACTTACCAAATAATTACTCAAAGGAAGTAATTATTTTTTTATTCTGCTTTGGCTTCTTTATCATCATTTTAGGCTTTTATAATCTCCTTCCACTCCAGTGTTACCAGAGTAATTTGTGACTGAGTGTTTGGCCCTGTAGAGTATGCTCCTTTTCAGACTCTTTGCAGAAGTAAATATGCAATCTAGGTCATGTAATAAAATTTGGACCATGTTTTAAGAGTCATCAAAAAGCAGGACAGCATTCTGCAACCACATTTGACAAATAATGATACAGTTGGTGCCCACAGGACCAGATTCACATTTAAACTTGAGGTAGCAAGTTGTTCCAGACAACACTGGCAACAAGCAATCACCAAACCCTTCACTTTATTGCACCCCCTTCCCACTATGCAACCAAGCAGCTGCAGAAATTCCATAATTACTGTCAGTTTCCTGGCATAACAATGGTGAATGCTGACATTTACAAATTGTTGTTTCTGCAAAATGTGGGTCAATATTTTAGGAGACTAAAGAAGTGTGTGTATGACATTATGTATGCTATGTAAGAAATAGGAATATCAGGCTAAATAACTGTTCATTGTACAACTCTAAATGCTTCTACTCCTCCCTGCATGGAAATCTTTGTTACTCAGACTCTATCTTCTCCGAATCTTAAAGCTCTGGGGCTTCTTTCCTCTTACAGTTTTAGTCCTCCCTATAATCTACATATTTTAAAAATTGTGTCCCCTTTTCTTGATTTGCCTCATCAATGCACCTATTTTTCCTAACATTCCAATGTTCAATGCAACTATTCATTTTAAAGGATAGTTTACCTTAAGCATGATAATAATCTGAAAGACTTTTTTCTGACCTTTGAGTCATAGTAGATTATTGGCCACTATTTTCAGACTATGCAATAAACATGGGCAATAGTTACAATAGTTTTCCATTTCAGTGATATCACAAACAGCAACATCTGAAATAGGCTGACCTCAGCATTGTGTTTTTTTTATATAATAGGTAATTCTTTAAACTATTTTGTCATTTTTTTGTGGAAATATTTTTACTTGAAGCATTTAACAGTTCCGTTTAAAAGGAATAGGAAAGTTGTATCTATCTTCAAAATTACACATACCTTTTCCATCTAACAAACTGTCTGAGACAAAGCAGATTTGGAAACTAATCATATATGTTCATATTTTGTAGAAGTTCATTCAGGAAAAGATCTGAACTCTAATAGATGAGGTAGACATTTAGCCTGGGAAGAAATGGGCCTTGACTGAGTGACCCTAACACAGAGTTCAACCAAGAATCCCACGAGAAACTAAACTTACTGGCATCTGGCTAGTTCTGTTAGCTAAAGAGCCAGCCTTTTCCATTATCTGTACCTTGCCAGCAGCTTACGGTTAGGTAACAGCATTGTGACCAGTGACTTTGGATGTGTTGTAATGCAAAAAGATGTTGTAATGGCAAACAAAAAATTGATCTTCTCCAGATGGCCAGAAAGTGTTAAGGAGCTTGCAGTTGTTTTTGGTATCCATTAGATTTTAATGATGTGCTCCATCAGCAATCTAATTACACATTTGACAGAGTAACAAAAACAAAGGAAGTTACTTAATCCCATGAGAAATTTAAAAATTAAACTTTGAAGTTACTAAGAAAGGCTCAGCCAAGAACAATTCTGCAAATCACTGACTGCTGTGTTTCTCTACAAGCAAACCAAAAAAAACTAAATTATTTTTTGGGCTGTGAATTTAGTTAATGCAATCAAATAGTAGTAGAATTTTGTTCCATAGGTTGAATTAAAGAGAGAGAAAAAATCTTAATTGGCTCAGACCAACATGTAATGGAAAAACATTTGATTTAGAAATGTAATTTTAACTTCAGGGCATTAGTTCTGTATTTGAATCATAAAATGCAGAGGGGATTTGTATTATCAATTTAATGAATTTGTATTATCATAACCTTTTCAGCTCTGGATGTTATCTGCAAAGTCTGAAGATTTATCTGTTTCAGCTGAGTGTATGTGTAGCTAATAAAAGAATTTGGTACGTTGAACCAACTTTAAATTTATTCTTAAGTATTAAGTTCCATCCTAACACTTAACCTCAACCACTCCAGTTTTGAATTTAGACAACCTGTAATTGTCTTTAACATCACATCATATGTACTTACACTTAAGAATAATCAAATATTTCCTTTAGGGAAACAAGATACTCTAGTGGATTATTCTATGTCTTTTTACTTCAGTTACTTTAGATTTAAAAATTTACAGTGAAATTGTTCTTACAAAATAAGATTGTGCCAAGTCTCCTATTTACTGCTCACTTTTTGTTTCCCCTATAAATCACAGATATGATATCAGCTGTGGAATGTCCACTCTTTTTCATTTCTCATTCTTGGACATCCAAACTATTGATCTGTTTCGTGTGAGTCACTTGTCGATTATACCTCTCTCTCTCTCTCTCTCTCTCGTAAATTTTCAAATCACAATTGAGTGCCTCAATTTATGATGTGCCCCAGCAGAAAGGTGACAGTTTCTGGGAGAAATTCTGAGCAGTATTATTTCTTCTGCTCAATCAGTGGTAAGGCATAGAAGGAATAACATGCCAAAAAATTGCATGCCTCAGAGCAAGCTTTACTTTACAGGTAAAGAGCTTTGAATTTTCCATCTGAACAATTTCACTTTCACTTTTCTCTTTCTGTTTAATGTCAAGCATTAAATAAGATAAAAAGCATTTTATACTTATGTAGATAAAAATATTCATAAGAGGTGGGTAAAAATTAGACTTGTACTTTACATATTTTATTCTATTTGGAATCAAGCCATGTTAGACCTCTGCAAAAATAGAACTTTGTTCAACATATAACAAATAGGCATTTTAAAGCCACATTTGATCCAAAATTTATTTATTCCTGTTACTGCTTAATGAGGCTTCCCATTTTCCATGATGGTGCTTTGAAAATGGTGTAACTACTGCTATAATCTGAAATAGCAGAACTACAAAAGCTGAACAACACCACATCAAGACATCCATAGTATTAAAAAGATTTTTAATATGCAAGATAATTGGCACAGTTACAAATATATAATAGTAAAACACTAGTCAAATGGCACATCCAGGAAACTGAAGAACTGAACTGAAAACAGTCCACAGAGAGCATCTCCTGACCCAGTTTCAGAACCTTTAGAACTACACCGCAAATGTTGTTAATCAACAATTAATTGTAGCAATCACAGAAATTATGGAGCAGAACAAACATTTTCACTTTGCAGTATTGACCATAAGAATTTAGTTGACATTGAGAGGTTGGTAGAAATACTCAATTAACAACAGCAATATGTAAAGCACTTCTGACACAGTAAAATATCCCTAGGTGCTTTATAGGATAATTAACAAATGAGAGCAAGTCTCACACAGAGATGAGATGGCAGATTTAGTCAAAAAGCAGACTTTTAGGTAGACCTCAAAAGGAGGGCACGATAATCTAACAAACAGTGCCACACCACACCGCTGCAGGTGACAGAGCTGAGGGGTGACCAAGAGGGAAGCTGCAGGGGCGAGTGTGCAGATAGTTTCATCAAGGCGTTCACTCTTGAAGGAGGTTGTGTGATCTTTTATCTTCTATTTTCTTTACTATTGTTATCTATGGTTGAAACAAAGGAGAGAGTAAAAATAGAACGATGTGACAAGCGAGTAAGAGACATGAAGAACAGAGTAGCCAAAGGAGAAATTTCACAAAAATGAGTGCAAGAAAGAATCACAAAGCCATTGATTTTCGATGATTGAAAGACGTTTTCATGGGCAGATATCACAGTGTCAGATTTACACCCAGAAGCAGTATAAAAAAAACTATCCCCCTCCTCATAAACTCCATAGTTTTCTGTGACACGAGCTGAAAATCTATTATTTACTGGTGTAATTTTCTTAACTTCACACGTATTCTCTCTCTCTCACACACACACACACACACACACACACACACACACACACACACACACACACACACACACACACACACACACACACACACACACACACAGCCAAAATAACACAAACTACTTAACCTAAATAAAAGAATGCTTTAATAAAATTTGCTGTTTATGGTTTATATTCACTTCATGCAACTACAATATCCCCCTCCATGGTGAACACAATTGAGAAGTATTCATTTAAGACCTCATCACATTCTCCAGCTCTAGGACAGACTGTCACTTTAGTGCTAAATAAGCCCTAATGATTACTCTCTTGCCTTGTATACTTATAAAATACTTTGGGATTATCCCTAATCTTGCCCACTAGTGCTAGTTCATGCCCCCTCTGCCCTCCTATTTTTTTTAAATTAAATACCCTTCCCCCCCACCCCAAGCTTTTAACACTCTGGTACAGCTTCTGTTTTTAATCATCTAAACCTGTCACCTTTAGTTCTCTGTATCCAACCACTGACAACCAGTGTTCCTCACTTTTCAGCATTATGAGAACATACTGGTCATGGACACTCGCTGTCTATTTTTTGAATGACTCCCACCTGTCACGTACTTACCTGCATGTAGCTGTTCCCAGTCCTTTTTTGTCAGGTCCTATCCTACCACATTGAAGTCAGCCTTTTCCTCATCCAACACCTTAATTTCTGATCTAGCCTTGTCCTTCTCCATAACCACCTTAAGATTTAGAGTTATGGTCACTACTTCCCACTTACAATCCCTCTGCATGCCCAGCTATGTTCCTGAAGTAGGAACATTAAAAAGTAGGACTGGCTCAGAAAGGTCTCCTAGTTGCACATTTAAAAATTCTGCCTTTTAAGCAAGTGATGACTACTAATTTGTTATCTGAAGATTCATTCCACGTAGTAATATCCCATATTGAAATAAATGGCATGGTTGAAGGTTGATAAAGATACTAGGGGAATTCCTTTGCTCTAAGAATACATCCATGGGCAAGAGTACACAGGGTTGAACACAATTTCCTACCTGAAATAAGACAGCTTAGACAGTGCAGCACTGGAGTTTCGGCCTGGGTTACAGGCTCCTGTACCTGAAGTGGGGCTCCAATCCCAGACGTTGAATTGGAGGAAAGCCAGCACTGTGCAGTTGGGTGAATTTCAATAACCATTTTAATAACTATTTGCAAGTTTTTGTGGTAAACAGTAATTGTGGTAACACTGTTAGCATTGATGTAAATTTAAGGGGATGCTAGGTTTTTCCAAAGATCTCTGCCACTGAGCAGCTAGTACAAAATTTACGACAGTTTCCATTGATCGCCATACATTCTGTTCCAACTTTGTTCAACATCTCCATGCTCGATGAAGGGATGGTAAAGTCCTCTTAAAATATTAAATGATGCATTCATCAGTAAAGTCGAAGACTAGGAATACAAGGCAATCAGATCAGCTACTTACAGGATCTATTGCATTTTAGCTTCCATTTTCTTCTGTGCCTCATATTTTTCCTGAAGTAACAAATCAATTGAATCCCATTACACACGAGTCATATGCATAAAATCAGACTTGTACATCACTTCCAACAGGAACAATAACAAAAATAAATTTGTAAGTAGGGGAAAAAAAACTCACTTCAGAATTTTGCCCTCATCTGACCAGTGTGTTTGTTGATGTGTTTGTCTAGCAATTACTATGCTACTACACTGTCTACCACTCCCACCTCCTTCTGCAGTAGTCAAGTGCACAGCCCACAGTGCATTTCACACCATTGCACAGAGGCAAGGGCATGCAACCAGCCTTGCCCACAAATGAACTCCTTCGTTTATTTCCTGCACAGTTTCCCCGGTCCTCACACTCCATCCCACCAGCCTATATATTCAATGTATCCTTTGCAGTTTCAGCCCCCTCCAACAAGATTCCATCGCTAGACACATGTTCCCTCCCCTTTCAGCATTTGAAAGGAATCATTCCTCGTCTGCTCTTGCCTACCACTCCGTTGTATGGAACTTTTTCATGCAATCACACGAGGTGCTTTCACCTCTTCCCTTCCTACCATCCAGGGACCTAAACGGTCTGTCCAGGTGAAGTTGTGATTCACCTGCACTTCTTCCAATCTAGTCTACAATGTGACCTCATCTACACCGAAAAAACCAAATACTGATTGGGCGATTGCCTTGCAGAGTATTTGCATTCAGTCCACAGGAGTTGCCCTGAGCTTGTAGTTGCCCACATTAAATCATCATCCCACTCTGATCTTTCTGTCTGTGGCCTCCTGCACTATCAGAACGTGACTCAATATCAAGAAACACCTCATCATCTGTCTGAGCATATTGCCGCCCTCCAGACTTAACATCAAATTCTCTAGCATGCTCTTTCTTCCAGTCTATATCAGAACCATTTCCCTATGCCGTCCTTTCTTCCTTTCTACTGTGTATAGACTGCCCTGCCAAACATGTCCCAGAGTGCCACAACCACAAGTTACACAACCATAGTATCTTCTCCCCTCTGCCACGTGTTCACTCCATCAGAGACGTTTTCACCCACATTTTGCTGGTACCCTGGCTAATGCATTTCTCTCTTTCTCAAGTCTGATGAAGGGTCCCTCATCTGAAGAATTGGCTGTTTCTCTTTTCATAGATGCTGTCTGACCTGCTGAGTTTTTCCAGCATTTTCCATTTTCTGTTTTATTTTTCTTGCACAAGTTCAGCCAATTGGGCAGGTCCCACCATCAACAACTCATTAGATAATCATAGATTAATGTGCTGATAATTGTTCCCATTAAGCCATTTCAATTCACCCCATCACAGACACATCCTTTGTTCTACACTTCCCTCCCAATTTTCACAGGCCTGAAAGGTTGACAGCTTCTCTTTCCACAGCTACTGCCTGACTTGCTTTAGTTTTTATTTCAGATTTCCAGTGTCAGCAGTTATTGTTTTGATTTATATCGATTGACATGTAATCCCTTGGTGACATTCCTTGGCCATCTTTTTGTAGGTAGGGAGTGGCCTCATACCCATACCCACCTCCAAGAAAAGGTTGCACCCAAGAAATGTCACTGGGGTTTCCATGTCAATCAGCTGTAAAATGAAAGCATCATCATCATTAATGTCAGTGTGGGCAGGTCATCTGATCTCCCACACACCAATGAACCCTGACTGGTTTCCATGGTAATCAACTGGGAGGAAAGAGGAGTGTGAAAATTTGTAAATATTGGAGTCAGCTTTTGCCTTCATTTAATGGTCTGCCCAAAATAAGTTTGCCTTGATGTTTGGTACTTCGAGAAAATTATCAGGATAATGTTCACCATCTCTCAGCTGGAGGCTTCTCGCCACGAATTCCCAGTGGAGACAGACTGCTGACTGGTCCAGACCTCCCAGTGACCTACTGGAGATTCCGGCTCCCAGTTGTCTGGCAGGAGACCGGCTTCATCAGCGAACAGGCAGTGGGAAGCGGCTGCTTTGGCAATTGGTCTGGCTGCCTTCCAACCGGAAATCCTAGCAGTTCCTCCACTAGTTGGTGGTCTGCAGGTCTTGATCCCACTCAACATCTACAAACTGAATGGTGCAGCCCCCTGTTTTTGTTTGCCACACCATCCAATCTCAATGACAAAAAATACTAATGAAAACTGAGGACCATGTGAATTGCATAAAGCCTACAACTTCCTTTCCCTGGTGCTCTCTACATCCAACATGCTAGTGTACGGTGTATCCTGTGGCCTGCAGTGGTACACAATGTTAGAGTGGAAATCACTTCCATAACTTTCAGAAACGTGTGCTGCATTCCACATGTGGGCCACTCCTGCAGAACTGGGCTTTCACAGGGCCTGTGTGGTCTGTTTCTGTATTCCAGGACTATGTCCCCTTACCTGGCTCTCCTTTGGCCACTGCACAGAGCAATCACCATCCCATGCCCGCTCTGGGCAGCTCTCACAGCCCTTGCCTGATCTGCCACACCATCCACTGACCCTACATGATCCCCACATGACTACAGATTGACACACCCCCAGAATGCACCCTGTACCCACTGATCACACCACCCCAAGCCAGCCCCCACCTGTGTAAGCAAGGCAGCCCAATAACCAACAGGTCTGATATCTCCTCAATGATGAAAGGGGATCCCTGAACATAGACGTTGTTTGGCCTGCTGAGTATTTCCAGCGTCTTCTTTCTTCATTCATCCTCTAACTAGTGACATGAACCCCCAACTACCAAGTCTGCTCCCCACTCCCTCACCAACTATCAAACCCCTATCTCAGGCAAGCCGTCCTACTTCACCACTACCAAACCTATACCAATCCCTAGTGATCTACCAATCCAACCACCAAGCCTACCATCCCACCCCTCCCTCCCATCAACCAAGAAGCCTGCTTCCCAACTACCTGCTCTCCCATGATGCCTAGCAGCCAATCCTCACCCCAATCTCTCCCCATTGATCAATGCCAAAATTCCTCAATTCTCGACACTTTAGCCACAATCCTCTCTCCCTGCAAAACCCTGGACGCATCCACAGCTTTATCCAATCTCCACTCTGGACTGTGAGTAGGAAAACCCTCAAGTGTGCAAGGCTCATTAAGTAGCATGTGATGCCATGGACCTTGTGCTCTACTCACATTACAAGTGGCAGGTAAACAACCAAAACATCTGTTGGCCCATTGCAAACTTGAGGAATGGCTAATTCCATTTCATATATCATTTTGTTAAAAAAACTTTACTGAAATCACAACAGTCCAGTGACCATGTGGAATTTCAGAGAGCTAGACCAATAGCACTGTACACTGCACATACCTTGAACATTGCTGTTAATTAAATATTTCCTGTAATTAACTACGCACAATAAATGTTGTTAAACATGGCCATTATTAATGGAAAAGCACAACATTTTAAGTTCTGCAATTATATTCTGCAATTAAAGACTTACCCTTTTTATTGCCATTTTTATTTTTCGAGGAACACCTGGTATCAACGTCGACAGCAGAATTTTCACAACAAACAAACTATGCTAAAAAGATATAGTAATTTATTTTATTTTCCTTCGATCATTAGATACACAAATCATTTCAGTATATTGCATGAATGCTTATATATTTTAATACATATGTAGATTGTTGAATATTTTAAAACTAGTTTGAATAATTTAAACTGGCATTACTCAGCTTATTCCGTCCAATTAACTGAGACAAACTAGGTTCATTTAAATCAATAAGCTAATTGCAACAGAAAGAATCTTTCCTCTAAATGCTGTTAGTGTTGAGCTCCAAAAGACTGGTGATTTACCCATTATACCAACCAGTGCTACAATTTATTTTTTAAGGCACAAGCCTCTTCTCTCTTTATCACAGATTCTCAAAGATCAATTAAAATATCATACCTTTTAACTTATAATATACACAAGTAATAGGAGTTAACTGGTTCAAATGTTGTAGTAGAGTTTACTAGGAGGTTATTAAAAACTAGTATTTATCAGTATACTGTAGATGGGTTACCTCAAAAAATATCAGTAAGGCAAGTTTTTCATAAAAAAGTTTCTCTCTCCCAAATTCTGCAGTGAATACAATGAGGCAGCCGTTGGTCACCACAGCCACACCATTAATCAGATCCAAAATTGTGAACCATTGACCTGACAACACAGAATTCACAAGAAGGTTAGTAGAAAAAAAAATTCTGGTGCAGTAACCCAATACTGACAGTAGAGGGTCCATTTGCCCACTGAGCCTTAAATATAACAACCACAGAGAATTAAACTGAAAGGATTGGCTCGTTGAACAAAGAGCAAGAAATCCATTTCTTCCATGATTATTACTGTTTAAGGTTTACTGGAGAAAAGACAAAATATTGTTTTGTTGATGCTTGTCTACACCTCTTGCTACCTCAGAAAAGCAGCCAACATAATCAAGGATCCCACCCACCCCAAACATTCTCTCTTCTCCCCCCTCCCATTGGGCAGAAGATACAAAAGCCTGAAAGCACGTACCACCAGGCTCAAGGACAGCTTCTATCCTGCTATTATAAGACTATTGAACGGTCCCCTCATACGATAAGATGGACTCTTGACCTCACAATCTACCTCGTCATTACATTGCACCTTACGGTCTGCCTGCACTGCACTCTGTAACTTTAATACTATATTCTACATTGTTATTGTGCTTCCCTTGTACTACCTCAATATACTGTTGTTGTGAAATGACTATGAATGGCATGCAAAACAAAGTTTTTCCAATGTACTTCAGTACATGTGACAATAATAAACCAATCACCAACCAATTACTAATTGCAAAAAAATGTTAATAAAAGAATAGCAACATTTACAACTATCATAAGCACTGGCAGATTGAATATCCTGAAGGTGGCCATTGCTGGTAAGACCAGCATTTACTGTCTATTCCTAAATGACATCTGGTAGATGATGGAAACATCTTTCCTGGATCCCATATTCAAGGTGTTTCTATAGTGCTGATGGGTAGGAAGTTCCAGGACTTTGACGCAGGACAATGAAGGAATAGGGACATATTGTCAATTCAGACTGGTGTTTGACTTGGAGGGAAAACAGAAACTTTTCTAGCCTAGCAAGGGGATACGGACTGACACCAATAAAGTCTGGTAGTTCAATATTCAACATTGGCACTTTATGACATATTTAAGGATGAGAATTCTGCACCTGTGCAAAATAACCACCTCATTGGATACAATCAAGATAAAGAGATTTTTGATAAGTGACTAAGGAGAAATAAAAAAGGTACACAACTTATCTGTTAGGTTGTATACAATTACATGGTTAGACTCGTGGCAAAACCATGGCCTGGGGTCACAGTTGGGTCTGCTGCTAGAGCTTGGAACCACTGAGGGCACAACCGGTGGTTACCTGTGTGGCCAGAGCCAGCAACCTAAATGAGGTTAAGTATGTGGTTTGACCACACAGAGCCTGGAGCACACTGGCAGCATGTGCAAGGAAATGAATAGTCTGGAGGAAGGCAGTGGGCGAGAGCCCTTGTGTACGAGCAAGTATGCACGTGCCGGACAGCACCAACATGTGCACAGGATTACAGAGCATTAATTCCCATGCAGCAGAGCCTGGTGTCCACCTTGCACCACCTTGTCTGTGGTTCAAGACCTGGGCCTAGGAAGCCCATGTTATAGCTGGTGTACAGCTGCTATCTCACATAAACCACACAGAAGCAACTTCCACTCCACAGTATAAAGTCTGGGACCTGGAACGTCAGGACCTTGATGAACACTTCCAATAGCAACAATCTGAATAGCACTCCGTTTTTTTTTCTGGATTCAAGAAGCTATGATGTAGCTTTGAAAAGAATACCCACGTCATTTCCTTCCCTGCAGTATGAAAAATCAATTCTTTACCAATATCTTGAGCCATGTGAGCAATGGGGCGTTTGTATATCCGTAGTAGTCGCTTGGCATCCAAATGCATGTCAAATAAGATGGTTAGGAAAAAAAATAATGGTCCTAGTGGGAATGAGGCAGCAAAAAGCTGTAAAGCAAACAGTGCAGAAATCAAATAATCAAGTTCAGTGATTTCTTGTGGCCTGTCGTAACTAAATGATAAAATATTTAAAGTGCTGTGATTGAAATGTTATTTCTTGTTTGTCTTAAATTACAGATCAGTATTATTTTAAAATATATTAAAATTAAATCAAAGATAATTTATACTGAGTCTTGTGACTTTGTTTCATTTAATATGGGTGCATTACAGATAACAATATAGGAAAAGTCTTTGGAACACAAGTTTAACAATAGGTCCTACAACCAAAATAGGAAACAAAAAGATAATCAAAATTATTTATCCTGATTTTGATTAGTAGATAATAAATCCCAAAGGGAGCCATCTGTTTTGTTTTGCTCTAAACTTCATAATATTTCTATAAAGACTGGAGGTTTCTCAAGGACAAGGTCAGCTCTAATATTAATAATTATTAATTCTGCTTCCACAGGAAAGTTTAGATTGATTCACTGGATCATTTGTGTTTTGCTCCCGAAATTCTGATGGATGACTGTGATTGCAACTTATGGTGGGTATGTTAGGGGATGGGGTTGGAGGGGTTTGAGATGGTGCCACAAGTTTGCACATCTTTCTGCAGGATTAGCAATTGAAAGGGGAGTGGGGGACATAAAATAAACCCATCCCTTTCTTTCCCTCTCTGCAGTTAACACTGAATTGTAAAAGGCACCCAAATATTTTGGCAAAGGATTATTTCCTGATGCTGATAAAAACTATTTGAAGTAAGGTGTCTTAATTACTTAATTAATTACAGTGTAGCTATGTGACATTAATTGTGATGCCAGCAGTATTTTCTCCTCTTGCTATTAGCAGCTAATTTGTACATTAATCTGTGATTACCTAAACAAAAAGTAGCTGCATTTCACAGTAATTTATGTTATAAAGTGCTTTGGGATATCTTAAGGATGTGAAGGCTGCTTTACAAATGCAAGTATTTTTCTTCTTTATCTAAGTGAAAAAGTTGAACAGTGCAGCTGGAGAGAATAAATCCAAGATTTATACAGTTTAAATTCTGCACATTGTTGAATGAAGCATGCATGTCAAAAAGCACACAACTGGAAGTTCAAATTCAGTCAAATGCCTATTTATCTGCATTTCACCACACGCAATTTTAACATTGTGGCAATAGTTTTCTTCAGGTAATTTTTTTTGTTGTGTATTGGGAAGGACTCTGCGTATAACTATTCTATAGCTGCTGGGTACTTTGTTAATTAAACTCTAGGAAGAAATCTGGATACCAAGTATGCTTATATCACATGCACATGTAGCTCATCCATATATTTACATACAAATATACACCAATGTCGTAACAGTTGTTCAGTCTTACCATCAGGTAACCATACTGTATGACCTTTACAGTGTACTCATCCAGTGTGAAATCTCCAAGGTCTGGTTTCTTGTTCTCCAGTAGGATATACTCATCCACATTATTGCAGTCTTTCACAGAGAGTATTTTGCTTTTACCACAGCATCTGCTTATCAGGCGTTTGAATAATCTAAGAAATAATGATGAAAGAATTTTTAAAAAAGCTCCTTAATATTTTAAGAAATTGTTTAAAGATAAAGCAAATGGTAAAATTCATTCCAAATAAACAATTGATACGCAGATACAAGACTGACCTTCCTGCAATGGTGCAGCTTCGAATGAATTTAAGTCCTTGTACGTATATTATGTAAAGTGAAATATATTATGAAGTATATTATGAAATACAACAAATTAAGTTTCAGAATTGTAATGAGTGAAATGGGGAATTAAGCTGATGATGCAATGTTTTTGGTGAGGGTAACCATGGTACACATGTGTCAGATTGTGCAAAGATCAAGGCATGTGTCCATGGGTAGAAAAGACAGGTAGGAATTGCAGAATTTTATGTGAAGCCTGTCTCGCGCGCGCACACACACACACACACACACACACACACACACACACACACACACACACACACACACACACACACACACACACACACACACACACACACACACACACACCATCAATGGTGTGCTCAAATGATTATTTAAGGATGGATGAAGTACATCCACTTCACAAACTCCTGGTTGTGTGGATATATGGAGCAAAGAATAAATGGTTTGGGAAAAAAAAAGGAAAACAAGTCCATAACAGAAAGAATGCTGCTAAACCACAAATTTGGTCAATGTACCACATTCTGCACCTAAGATGCATAAGCTGACACAAGGCTTTGTTCCTCACCTCAGCTACCCCTAACCTGACCTTTGTGATGAGAACTGTAGGTTTTCTCCTCCCAAAACTAGAGAAAAGCAAGGCCTTGTCCTCTTGACTTCACCGACCAGTAATTCCATTGATGTGTTGTTGAATTTGGGTGCTAACTTTGCTTTATGTATCCATTCACAAGCACTTAATTTACATCAATAGATTGTAATATTAAATGAAGTTAAAACTGTGTCACTGTCACGTACATCACACTCACTGCTCTTCCTGGAGGGGTCAAACCCAGGCTCGGTTTTAACCTGGAATTATTCTGTTGTGCTCGCTGAATTGGCAACACAAGGCACTGTGGGCCTTCAGAATTACACTCAACCACAATCTGCAACCTCATGGCTCGGCATATCCACTGCTCCACCATCACCATCAAACCAGGGGATCAACACTGGTTCAATGAAGAGTGCAGGAGGGCATGCCAGGATCAGTGCCAGGCATGCCTCAGAATAAGGAATCAACCTGGTGAAGCCACAGACAGGACAACCAGCATGACAAACATAAATAGCACGCAATAGACAGAGCTAAGCTACCCCACAACCAATGGCTGCAGTCCTGCCACATCCTGTCATGAATGGTGTTGGACGATTAAACAACTCACTGGGCAGCAGGCTCCATAAATATCCCCATTCGCAACAATGGGGGAGCCCAATTCATCAGTGCAAAAAAAGAAAGTTGAAGTATTTGCAACAATCTTCAACTAGAATGCTGAGTGGACGATCTATCTCGGCCTCTTCCAGTGCTCCCCAGCACGATAGATGCCAGTCTTCAGCCAATTCGATTCGATTCACTCCACATGATGTCAAGGAATGGGTAAAGACATTGGATGCAGCAGAGGCTTTGGGCCCTGACAACATTCCAGCAGTAGTACTGAAGACTTGTGCTCCAGAACTTGCTGCACCCTAGGCCTGTTCCAGTGCAGCTACAACACGGGCATCTACCCAACAATGTGGAAAATTGCCCAGGTATGTCCTGTCCACAAGAAGTGGGACAAATCCAACCCAGCCAATTACTGTCCCATTGTCTACCCTTGATCATCAGCAGAGTGATGGAAGGGATAATTGACAGTGCTATCAAGCAGCTCCTGCTCAGTAACAACCTGCTCACAGAAACTCAGTTTGGGTTCTTCCAGCTCCTGACCTCATAACAGCCTGAATCCAAATGTGGACAAAAGAGCTGAACTCCAGGAGTGAAGTGAGAGTGACTGCACTTGATGTCAAGCAGCATTCATCCTGTTCACAGAAAGCAGGACAACTCCAATGCAGCTAATGAACATCCAGCCAGATTACTATTTTAAAAATAATGTGAAAAAAAATGCCAGAAAAAAGATGTGAAGGTGCCACTGACAGTGCTATCAAGAAGCGTTCGCTCACCAGTAATCTGCTTACTGATGCCCAGATTGGGTTTCACCACAACCACTGCTCCAGATCTCATCACAGACTTGATCCAGTGATGGATCAAAGAGTTGAATTTCTGCGGTGTGAAAACGATTGCTCTCGACATCAGCACGACTGAATGTGACATCAAGGAGTACTGGTAAAACTGAAGTAACGGGCATCAAGTGGAACACCATCCAATGCTCAAAGAAAGAAGGTCGTAGTTGTTGGACGTCAATCACCCCAGCTTCAGGATATTGCTGTAAGAGTCCTTCAGGGCTGCGTCCAAGGTGTAACGATTGCTGGGCCTTCTGCCCACCCTTCCATCATAAGACCAGAATTTGGGATGATCACTGTTCATTGCACTATGTTCAGTTTAATTGAGCAAATGAAGTAGCACATGTCCGCATGCAGCAAGACCAATTCAGGCAGTGATTAGTGGCAAGTAACATTCATGCCACAAAAGCACCAGGCAATGATCGTTCTCAATAAGAGAGTCTAATCGCTAACCCTGACATTCAATGGTATGACCATTGCCAAATCCCCCATCATCAACCAGGACCGCAACTGGGCCAACCACTTCAGTACAGGAGCTACAAGAGCAGGTCAGAGATTAGGTAGCTTGTGGCAAGTGACTCATCTCCTGACAGCCCAGAGCCTTTTTGTTGTCTACTGGACAGTGAATACTCTCCATGAGACTAGCCCATAGTGTCGTGCCAAACTAATTACTAATCCCTTCTGCCCACACAATGTCCATATGCCTCCATTCTTCGCACATTCACTAGCAGCAGTTCACTATCACCTTCTCGAGGGCAATTAGGGAAGGGGCAATAAACGTTGGCTTTGCCACCAACGCCCAGATGAAGAAATGAATAAATTTTTAAATATGTAATTTATGTGCTTGTCTAAGGCATATTAATAGCAGCTTTAACCATATTGGACAGACAACAACCAAAATCATTTAAAATGTACAATAACATTGCATTTCCAACAACTGTTACATTATACTACAGCTTAAAATTTACAGTAGCATTACAAAAACAGACTTACGGTGAAATAATATCATTTACAAGTTTTGGAAGTGATTCTGTGATTATTAGTGTAAGTAATTGAACACTAAGTTCCATCATGCAATTGTTCAGCTCTCCACAATTATCCTCCAAACCAGGCAAATTAATTGATCTGAAAATCTGCTCGTTGTTCTAAAATTAAAACAGAATAATGGTTTGTGTTTTGGAATTCTTATCCTTCAGCCATGTTTTTAATAAACTGTTAAGTGGATTACCTACCGTTCTCAGAAATGCAATGTAAAACAGAGGTGAGTAACTATTGGCAAACTGGAAGGCAAATAATTTTATTATCAGGGCATCATTATAATCAGTTTGAGTCCTGTGGTTTTCTACAAAAAGAGATGAAAGAATGAATGAAGAAATTGCGTTATTTTTTGTTTTGTATCACTGACACGTATCAATTACTGCAAATCCAGTTTAGGTTTATTGCCAGTCCAACAACGCACTCGAGTATACCTCTGTAGTGTGACTGTCCAATGTGAGCAGATGGAAGGGCGTTACTTTGTCTATAATTTGATTACAGTTACCATAGAAATTCTGCAGGAGTTTCTAACATGCCATTTTTACGTTGAATGACTGGAATAGCAGTGCCCTGTTTGGATCTAATTTATAGCCATTATTTCACAGGGTAGGTCAATACCAGAAAGCTTTATAATTGGATGGTTGATTGTCAGGAGGTTAGATGGTTGTTCCAGTTGGTGGTTTCATTTCATGTTTTCCTCCCATCGGTTACACTGTCATGCAACTACAATGTAACCGATGCACTGACATATGACATGAAAATTTACAGGACCAAAGTTACTGCAACTACTGAGCTGGGAGATTTATTTATTAGTTATTCATTTTTGGGTGCAAGTATCGCTGGCAAGGCCAGCATTTATTGCCCCTGAGAAGGGAGTGGTGAGCCACCTTCTTTGACTGCTGTAGATGTTCTGGTGAAGGTATTCCTACTGTGCTGTTGGGTAGAGAGCTTGAGGAATTAAGACCCAGCAATAATGAAGGTCTAGCAATACATTTCCAAATCAAGGTAATGTGCGACTTGGAGGGAAACCCACAGGTAGTGATGTTAACATGCACCTTCTGCTCTTGCCCTCCTTAAATGATAGAGTTTACAGGATTGGGGAGTGCTGTCAGAGTTCACTGGGCAAGGAACTGGTGTATTTTGCAATTCGTACACATTATAGCTATTTGTGCCAGTGGTGGAGTAACGCCAAACCTCTTCAGGGTTTATTGCATCCATGGATGGGGGATTTGGGATTTTGTTCAGTATCTCTATGTTTTGTCATTGTGACCATCCAGAGCAGCAAAACTGGCAAGCGCTGGTACCTGTTACATTGGTACAGTTTATAGGGTTCCAGTGATATCGTACATTGTAGAATTTAGCTTGACATCTATGCATTTAGAATTAGTGTTAACAGCCCAGATAAAAACAAAAAAAGAATTCTTATAGGGCTTGACAGGGAAAATGTAGTTTTGATGTTTCTCCTGGGTGGGTTCCCTAGAACCAGAAGTCAGAGTTTCAAAATAAGGGGTCAGATATTCACGACTGAGATGAGAGGAAATATCTTCACCCCAGGCGAAATGGATCTTTGGAATTCTCTATCCATGATGGCTGTGGAGGCACTGAGTAAATTCAAGGCAGAGATCGATAGATTCTTGGTTATTAAGGGAGCCAAGGGGTATGGGTTAAGTGGAAGAAAGCCGCACTGAGTTAAAAGATGGCAAAGCAGGCACGAGGGACCAACTAGCCTACTCCTGGTTCTTATGCTAGAGGTACACTGTACACAGTTGTGGTTAAGACTAGTGAAGTGATATATGCAAGGTGATGCTTTAGGAAATCGCAAAGACACTTGTAAGATGTTATTGAAGTTCTTTCCTCTTTGTATATTAGTATTGTCTATTAGTTTTTCTATTGAACTACTGATATTTAGAATAAAATCATACTGCAAGAACTGGTCTACTGATACTCCAAATCACATCAGTTGTCTACAAATTAGTTTTGATCTCATTGAACTATTCTAATGTTGCTTTAGTTTTCCTCATAAGATTTGCTTCCTTCTCATTGTATTTCTGCTGGTGTCCATTGTTCCCCGTTATTTACAATATTCATTAACCTATTTCGAACAATATGATTAAATTTGACTGATGGAACCATGTCCCAAGGACAGCACATTGAAACACTTCAATAGATAATTACTTACCCCAGTTGGTCATTTTAACTGCGATCACCTGATATACCTAAAATTAAAATAATGATCATCAAATACCATAATTCATTTTCCTGTATGAGAAAACACAAGTTTTATTCTTATCAGATTTAAAGTTAAAATATAAAAAGGGAAGGAGGAATAATATTCATCCCAGCAATGGGTATGCTCTGTACTATGTGGATATTCTATTTTATTATACATGGGTCTGAGGCTCAGTATATTGTTTATAATAAAATTCATCCATTTCATGGCCAAATAATGCATGCAATAGCAGTTTGGGCAGCTGTGCCTGGTTGTTCTGCAGGGGAAGACATGGGGTTAAGTTTGACGAGTCCCCTAATCTCTTAGAATTTGCTTGATTGCTTTACAGAATTAAAGGGAACAGCCCTGAAACTTTCCTCATGGTATCTTGCATATTGCATGTCAAGTGCAACACCAGATGGTGTGTATGCAAGGTGAATTTATCTTTCCAAACCATACAAAATGACATTCGATTCAATATCAATAAATCCAATTAAATAACTTAAAGTAATATTCTCATTGCTACCTCATTAGCAAATATAAGCAGCAATATAAATTTAATAAGACTTTGCTTATATTTTCTTTATTTCCAGTATTTTAGAGCCACAGATCTGCCTAGAATTCCCAGAATTCTGTGAACATAGTTAAGACCAAACTAACATCCATTTGATCACTAGCCATTGGGAGAGTGGTTTATCATATTAATGACTCTCTCCCCACAACCCCCCGCCACGCTACTTAAACTGGCCTTATTGTCAAAAAAAATTAGTACAAAAAAAAAACAGGTCATAGTTGACTGGTTTTCCAGTGATTCTACGCACTTTGTGTGACCCCTCCAGATGTTTGCTGTTATATTAGAATTACACAGCACAGACAGAGGTTACTGGTTCACTTTGGGACAAGATGAAAATACATGGTGTTGAGAGAAATACAAGTGGGATGGATAGGGGAGTGCTAATTAACAGCAAACAGAATTGGAATAAATTGGTTATTTTCAGTTTAGCAGCCAGTAGATAGTGGTGTGCCTCAGGGATCAACTATTTATAATCTATGCTAATGACCTGAATGAAATCAATTTGCTGATGAATCAAAGATACTTAGGTTAGCAAGTTATGAGATGGACAAAGCCTATAAAGGGATATAGATAGTTTACCTGAGGGGCCAGAAGAAGAATAGGATGGGAGATGTTAGGTTATTCACTTTGAAAGAATGAATGAAGAAAAAAAAACAAATTATATAATAGGAGTGAGACTACAAAATGTGTTACCAAAGGAAAATGGGGGTTCCAGTACATGAAACACAAATTGCATGCAAATGCAGGAAGTAATCAGGATAGCTAATGGAATGTTGGCCTTTATTGCAAGGGATACAAATATAGAAGTAACTTTGCAGGGTGGTATTTAGACTGCATCAAAAGTATCGTGTATACCTATGCTTTCCATATTTAAGAAAAGATTACACATTACACTGGAGGCAGTTCAGACAAGGTTCACTTGATTGTTTCCTGGATAAAGGAGTTGACGTATGAAGAAAGGTATAGTAGTGTGGGCCTATACTTATTGGAGTTTAGGAGAATGGGAGGTGGTCAAAACATACAAGGTGCTGGGGGGGGGGCGCGGAGAGAGAGAGAAGGGTCGATAGGGTGGATGCCAAGATGATTCCCCTTGTGGGGGGCATAGGGCATAGTTTACAATAAGGGGTCACTCATTTCTTCTGAGGGATTTGAATCTTTGGATTTCTCCATCCCCAGAGGTTAATGGAAGTAGAATCAGTGAACATAGCCAAGGTGGAGGCTGACATGTAAAACACGAGGATGTCGAGAGAGAGAAAAAAAGAGAGAAAGAGAGAGAGAGAGACAGACCAATCATAATCTTATGAAATGACTGAACAGACACGAGGAGCCCACTGCCCTATTCCTTCTTATGTGTCTGTGCCAGACCTTCAGCAGAGGTCCAATTAATCCCACTCTTTTGCTTCTTCCTTGTGGTCCTGCAATTGCTTTCTAGCTCAATGCATTTCTTTCTAATTCCCTTTTAAATGTTTTGTTTTGCTCTCGCCATCTTTTCAGTAGGTCATTCCAGAACACAACTCACTACATTCACTTCTCCCATTGTAGTTTTTGTAAAATATCTTAAAATTATTGCCTTTAGTTTCTGATCCTTCTGCCACTGAGAGCAGTTTATTTTTATTTGTTCTATTAAAATCTATCATGATTTTGAACAGATTGATGTTTGCAATTGAAGAACAAAAGGTTTTTTTTGCCATTTACTTAACAAACATAAATATGCCTGCAATGATGATTCCCATTGACACAGACAGACAAATGCAAACCTGATTTTACAAGTAACATATCAGACATTTTAGTGATTTCTATTGCCAAATATGTCAAATAAGAAGTCTGGAAGGCTATCTAATATGAAAGCAACAGCAGAGAAAATAATTGAAATTTACTACAGTTTCAGATATTACTTGCTTTGCTCATCATACAAAGCTTTGTTATTTCATGATAATTTTCTAATCTTAATTATCAAAATCCAGTTGCTTTCAGAAGCATATTAGGGCAGCTATATCAAACAGAATAATCAAATATACTTACTTTTCTCATTATTGAAATGGATAATGCATTAAGTAATGCACCAACAACAGTGGTTAAGAGAAAATACTCTAACGATTTGGAGTCTGTCACTCGAAATCTAGCCCAAGTTTTATAAACGACCACTGCCAAGACACTGATGAACACACAGCCCACCTGTACATAATGCAAAAGGAAAAAAAGATGTTTCTCACAAAATTCTCATTAATTTTTAATACTAGTTTGGTTAAGAAATATTGATGTACAAAGTGTTAGTACAATTGAACTTCTGTAATACAATGGTAATTATAATTTAATAGAACCTGACCATACACATTAATGTCCATTGACGTTTCACGTGCAGTTTGGAGAATATGGTTTGTGTGTAAAATAACCTAATACTTCAAGTAATGCACCAGCACATTCAGGTAATGTACATATGAATATCCCACACTGAGAGTCTGATTGGTCATTTTCTTTTACATCAATATGGTTGAATGTTTCATTTCTGGTGGTGGTGCCAGATTATCTACCTCTTTCCCCACAGCCCTACTTTAAATGGTTTGCCTCTTGCAGGCTCTGCCAATGATAGGTGACCTCACTTCATCACTTGGTTATCTAAACCTGCAGTTTCCTTTACTGATGTGTACCAAATTCTCTCTAGAACCCTCACCCTGACCTTTCTTCTCAAATATTGGAACAGATGGAGAGGGCCAATGTTTAGTGCCTTACCTCAATCTACTGACATTGCAGTACTTGCCATAGCAATCAAGAGAGACAAATCTACCTCGTATGTTAAATACAGCTAAGTGACTGTTCTGACAATTCCTCACTACCAGGAGCCAGTCTCGTGCTAATATTACTGATAATCACAGTCAGAACATATCCAAGAACTCTCCTGGTTTTTACTGCAGTCTCTGATAATGTATGAAGGTGTCCAGTGGCTTCCCAATCTGGGGTGCACAGATCCCTGGGGACTTACAAAGATTTTACATGGAGTTCCTGGGAATCTGCCAGGCTCAAGGTCCCTGGTTTGCTGATTATTTTACATTTGAAAACATTAAAGAGCAGCACTTTTATCCTTCTTTACACATCACAACCCAGATGAGGAATTTGTCTCATTAATGCAGTTGAAGAGGTCACCCAAAAAGATCTGCCACATGTTTGTTTGTGTTGGGATGATTATGGAATGAGCTGCTGTATTACCACACAGACATCCCTGCAAGAGTGCCTAGCTCACAAAATTTGATCTTGACAATGTAGCAGATCACCAGGTGAGCAAGTGTCAATGCTGACTGCTTACACTAATTGTATGGGTTCTTCTGCACACATGCATGTGTCGTGTCTGGGGACTTGATCATTGCCCAGAGTCAGCACTCAGAGCCTCCCATGTGAACCTAGTGATAGATCTGTGCGTCTGCCTAGGTGGAACCTGAAGACAGTAGAGGAAACATGCAGAGTTATTCACCATCCTAAGTGTTCTCATTTAGGTTTGCCACATGCCAAGGTAGAGACACATCTTGAAGGATTAAATTAGGACAGATTGAAAACAAAAGGGAAGATATGAAAGGGAATTTATTGAAAGTTCTTACCATTATAATTCCCACTGAAAATGAAAGCACAAATTTCAGCCGTTGTCTGGAAGGTGAGTAGTAGGCTTCAGGTTCACCCGTGATTGGGTCCTACAAGATTTGGGAATATTAGGACAAATCAGAGATGATGATGATTTTACAAATTTGTTTTCTTTTATCTGAGGGAAGTCATCATTTCCAATTACGGTGCTGAGAAATGGCAGCATCAGTAAGAGACAGAAGGGAAAAATTAAACACTGTTCATTGACTCAACAGTAACAAAATATACGTTTCTCATTGAGAAAAGTCTCTGATCCAAAATGCTGACTCTATTTCCCTTCCCACAGATGTGGTTGGACCTGCTGAACATTGCCTGCATTTTCTGTTGTTTTACATCATTCAGTCAATCATTCCAAAGATTAGCATGTTCACCACCAAAGATCTTCCATCACATATTTCTGCATGAAGACCTTAATGGCTTTATTCATCCTCATCAGAACTTGAGGTTGTGGTGGGAGGGCAGCTGATAGATACTGGGTTGATGACAATCACGTTGCTGTGGATGGGTCTTTGGCACTGAATTCTAGACTGTTGGACATACCCTTGCCTGGCTCTGTGAAGTGCATATCTGGTTGTCACGGGCATTCAATTTACAGATCCACACCAAAATAATTGTAAATTATTTTTCTCGTCAGCATGCTAGCAACTTCCTCCTTGGTGCAAGAGTCCTCAATTTTGGTCTCCATGTTAGTGACCTTGGAGGAGCCATACCTTACAGGGCGAGACAGATAATCTCACTTAGGTTGCCAGCAGGTGCACATAGGTCTTGGGCTCTTATGCAGCCATTCAACCAAACAGGCAGCAAGGTCAAAGGAAATAGCCCCAATATTTTGAAATACATACCGGCTCTGTTCCGTAAAATTCAGGTCTGACCAGTTCATCTCTTTCATAATCTTCAACATCCCACTCATACACCAGTTCTGCATTCTTCCTCTTCCAGATTTCCAAGAATACAGTTCCTGGAAGTAAAACCATGGAGGAGATACTGGACTTTGATCACAGGCAACAAACCCATGTGCAGGTACCAGTACAAGGAGGCAACTGGCAGCCAATACTCATGCACATATTTAGCATAAGCAACCAAAGATAAATTCCTCCCTCTAAATGTCTTTAATCATCCTCGTTAGAATTTTACAATGTTGCAATGAACTGTGTAACTGCGTCTGTGAAGTAGTGCAGTACAAACATTCAAGCTCATGATTTTCCATATGGTTTCTCCTCAATCGCTGTCTGACCATCAGTGGAAAGTGAATAATGGTATATGGGTAAACTTGCATTGGTCTTCTTGTCGAGAAACCTCATGCAGTGTGCAAACACAAGCAAGTATTGCTCTTAAAGTCCACGTCGCCCTCAGAACCCTTGCCTTGGGATCCATGGCTCTGCTGAGAAGTGCCGTGTACCATTCTTTGCTGTTCACTGATGCATTGCATAAGAAAACCACAAATTTTGTCTGCATAATGCTGTCCCTTTTGGATGCTATGCAAACAAATTTTTAATAGCAGAAGAGACAGATATTCGGAGTAGATTGGGAGGCAGAGTTACTTTTTGTGTCATGGTGGTACATTAATTATTTTATGTATTCCTAGGCGTGTGAACATGAACAAAAACATTTGAAAAGAGGAAGTTTTTTCTCAAGTTTAGCCAATGTACTAATTCTAATGCTCTAACAATGAGAACTTGTTTTATCTTCATTGAAATTCTCCCTTTGGAATCAGAGAAAATATCATACGAGTCACTGAGTGTCCTAACACCAGAATGCCTATTCCACGATACGTATGTTTAATTCAGTATTATATTTCACAATTTCTTACTGAGATTCCTCACCCCACAGACAGATGAGAAATCCAAACACTGGAGTAGCTGAATTGTCAAAAGAAGAATTGATTACACTGAAGACATCATCTGGCAGGACCCTGTAAGGAAAACCAAATTGGTGACAGAAGCAAAACAAACAATAGCAAACTGGCACATCTAAAGTGATACATGTTTTGTTTCATCATTGACCTCAGGTTGGGAATATCTTGTGCAGCCATAAGTAAAAAAGACTGATTACTACCCTGTAATGGACTAGCAGTACAATCCTGAGACCAGTCAAGTTGACTTTTCCAATTGAAGCCTTCAGATACTCTTATTATGGTCTTTAAAATAGTACAAAGGCATTGGAACAGACCGACCGTCCCCTCTCCCCCTCAAGTCTCACTAATTTCAGTTTGGGTCTCAATCAAATATGACGAACAAGACACAAGTACTAAAAACAGGTGTATTTAACCAACACTACTAACAGCAAATTGCTTTTGGCATCACTGATGGGGATGAGGTGAAGCCATATGCTAATTAGGCATTAATTTTGTTTCATGACATCGCTCTGAAATTCAGCAGAACTAAGTAGAGTGTTCATTGTTTAATTTTTCAGGTTCATCTACAAGTCCAAGCAGCAGCCCCAAGGTGTACACAAGCCGGCAATGTTCTCTAATGTAGATAAGCAGAATGATCTATCTGAAGAGACACTTTGCACGAATGTATACACCATGTAAGTTCGGAACAAGAACAAGAGAAGGATTTGGAGATTATCAAGCATGTCACTGAATGTCCAGGAGTTGCAAGGATGTTGTAAAAACAAAGGTAGCATTAGGACAAGTAGTTAGGAGAATTAAATATAAAGTTAGAAGTACAATTCTTGAAATGGTCACATCCACAGTACTGTATCCATTTTTGGTCCTTCTGTATGATGACAATGAGAGATGCTGGAAAAGCTTTAACTGATATCCAGTTTAAAAAGGCCATTTTCAAAATAATATTACTGTTATGGATTAGGTTACTATTGGTGAATGTTCCTTTAAGACATTGCGCAGTTGTGTGTGTGTGTGTGTGTGTGGGTGTGTGTGGCGTGATTATGACAACAACAGGAGATAAGGATGTGATGACTTTTTTTTGGAGCGGTTAGTCAGGGAGCGAGAGAGCGACCTGCTGGTCTCTGTATCGATGGATGGAAAACAATAACTGTGTCTGTCACTACAATCCATGTATGGATTTTTGGAATAATCCAATGGAGTCCACTTTGTTGTTAACCTGTAGAAGGAAACAGATATTTGTGTGAACAGCCCCGTCTCGAATGCCTTTCGGGGTGGCAGATACTTCAGAACAAAGGAATGGAGATTATCAGTGATTGAGGTGTTGTATGGGTTCCATCGTGGAACATTTGGATTTCGTAATGACTCTCTATTTTCTCTCTACATTTCCTCTTCAGTCAATGGTGGTTTTGCAGAAGCCTTTGCTCACGTTTCACCTTATGGCTTGCTGAATTGAATTTTGAGAACTATTCCTGGACTTGGAGTTTGGGAATTTGCCACACACACACTTCGAGTTTTGTTTTGGGGTTAATGGTTAAGATCTAACATTTTTTTCCTCTAACATTCTAACATTTTTACTTTTATTTTTCTTATTATCATAAGTAGTTATTAATAAATAGTTTTTAAACACTTATACATGACTTGGTGTGTTTCTTTTGTTGCTGGTACATGACATTACAGATTTGAAAAGCTGGTACATTTTACCCTGAAAGAACTTACGATAATGAATTGATTAGGTTATATTCTGGATCGGGGTTCCTTGAGCTGGAAAGTTAAGAAGGACTTTTGGCCTTCAGTAGAAGTTATGAAATTGGAAAGCAAAAAACCACTGCTTTTTGAAGGTTGTTGATCTCTGAATTTTGGTTACAATGAGTATCAATTATCTGTACTCCAAAGTGAGCTGGGCAAATTGCTGAAATTGGGTGATCCTTAATGAATGTAGATGGTTTAACTGGGGTAGGAATGCAGTCTGCATAGTCCTGGGCACTCAATCAATCATCTACAGGCCATGACAGGAATTTGAGAGGTAGTTTCTCTGGATTTTTTTTAAAAAACTCCTTTTGCTTCAAAAATAGCAACGTTGATATACACAGGCAGTCCCTGGTTATGCAAGTGTTCCGTTCCTGAGAACTGTCTATAAGTTGATTTCTCCGCAAGTCAGAAATGTCTGTTTTCTATAGCTGCCAATATGGTATTGCTCTGCATGCACTTGCTGTAATACCCTCATTTCAAAGATTTATCCCAAAATTACCCATAATTAAACTAATGGAATATATACCGTATGCAGTCATTAATGAATACAACAAAACATTTTATTATTACTATCTTGAAAAATATTAAATTTTTTAAAAAAATTTTATTTACAGTGTGGTAACAGGCCCTTCCGGCACAACGAGTCTGCGCCGCCTTTTTTTTTAAGCCCATATTAACCTACCCGTATGTCTTTTAGAATGTGGGAGGAAACTGAAGCACCCGGAGGAAACCCACGCAGACACAGGAGAACGTACAAACTCCTTACAGACAGCAACGGGAATCGAACCCCGATCGCTGGCGCTGTTGTGTAAAGTCAGATTGCCTGCCCTGTAACTTGGGGAGCTCCTGTATATTGCTTTCTCAGCTAGGAAATTTGACTCCAGATTGTAGGGGAGAGGTTTGGGGGGTGGGGGGAGGAAAACGAAAAAAAGATGCATTTAATGGTTGATTAGGCTGCATCATGTCAGGATGCAATGGATATAATGAAGAATTGGTCTTTGCCTGTTCTATTCCTGTTGCATTGGTCAACTCAGGTTAAGAATAATGAAGGCAATAGCTTTTTGGGTGTGGAGAATGCAGTATGCCATAATGAAGAGGCACTAATGAAGTAAGCTCATCTTGCTTTTCAGATGATGGGAAAAGTAGGCAGTTTTCATTAAACAGCTTGCAAACATGGCACAGCCATTAATAACTCATCTCGAACTTTATACTTACTGAAAAGTACAATTACTGTGAATCTCAATAGCACATGTCCTGTTCATCATTTGTTCAATATTCTTCTTCCTTCCAGCAATATTGTCACATATAGTCCTGAATAAAATTAATATGAGATTTGATATGTTCTACGTCTACTAAATGTGCTAATGTGAACTCGTATCTAGTTGATCTGAAGAGATCTTGTGCAAGTTTTTATTTTGATAAGGATTACAGAAACAGCTGTAGGCTAATTAGTCTTACAGTTAGACCATGACAGCCAGCACCTCCATTTACTTGTCTTAGCTCACGTCTTGATAAACTTAATTAATCATTTTAACTTGCTCAAGTAATTTGGAGTCTAAACCTTATAATGCAGAAAGGAGAGGCTATAAGACAGTTCCCTCTGAGCCAGATGTCAAGACACTGAGGAAGCCATTTACACTCAGGCATTTCCCCCCAGCAAGAGAACAATCTGTACCCATCTGCATCTGGTCTCTGGGACATTGATTCCTGTGGCATTGACAATCATCCCTATGAGTTTGCCCATCCACCTACTGTCCATATGAAAGGAGCCTAGTCTCTCCCAAGCCCAGTGAAGCCATTTTAAAAAAAGGACTCTCACTAATGCCTGCTGCCTTGCTCTCTCTCACTTCTGTGGAGTGAAGTTGGGTGCAACACAACCCGCAAAAATGAGCAATGGACTGGCAGACAGATTAGGCTAATAAGGTGACAGAGTAAGCAATGCCCCTTTGGATGGTGATACCAAGATATGCTACAAGCTATTGGAAAAGTCTGGCATATCCCAGGGTTGCTTAAAAGCGATAAACACTAGCTGTCGGCTCTCTGCTCCATTTTTTCTCCCTTGCACCTGCTAATAGGTGTTGCATGGTAGTAAAAACAAACCACTCGTGCATTTTACACCTGTGAATATCCTTTGTGGCAGTTAAATTAAAGTAGGACAGTAAAGTTCAGAATTAAGAATATAATGAAACATTACCCAAATTGGACCAAATGACAGATCTCTAACTTTTTTGTTAGCTTGCACTAAAAATCATTTCATATAATCACACAACAATCAGAAGCAGGACATTAAAAAAATGTTCAAAATGCTACTAAACAATTACCTGATTTGATTCACTGCTTTTTCTGCAACTTCTGGGACCATGCTTGGAGTCGAACAGACTAAGCTACAACTATATCCATGCAAGATTGTGTTAACATTACTGATGGCATTGTGACAGGAAACACTGAAGAGAAAAATATAAAGAATAAAACATTTGATAATTCATATGGTACTTAATTTAAATCCTTAATTATTTTTCTCACTGCAATAGCAGTCTATGTATTGAGAAATTCATTTACTATTTGACCTAGGAATTCAACTTCAGAAAATGAGTGCATTGGGGGCAGGGTACACACAACTATCTGTTAGTGTAGCCCAAACAACATTCCATGTTTTCAGTATGCTCATGACAATGAGTCATGTGAGCAACCAACTGTATTCATTGCCTGAAAACCTGTTTGGGCCACACTGGAAATAGGATGTCTGATTTTTTTGAAAATACAGGCAGTACTCCTTAAATGGGAAGATGCATTATTGGTCAGCCCTGCAGGAAAATATAGATAACTGCATGACCTATAGATCACATCATGTAACTGGATGCTGCTTTAGAGATCTTTACTCAGGCAATGGACAAGAGGGAGAAAATGCCGTATCTGAACCAAGGAGGCATGAAGCCTTGCACAGATACTGCACAGGCACATCAGAGGAGGTCAATGGCAAGATTTGTTCTTGGGCGACAGCTCACACCTCTAGCCACATTTCTCGCAATATTCCTCTCAGATTCCCTTCAATCAATGCATCAGGATTTCATTTCTTTCTTCCAGTATGTGTGCATTTTTCTCTTTCCCTACACCTCAAGTCTGACCAGCAACATACTAAATATTTCACCAGAGCAGACACCTTCTGTAAATCCCTCACAAGCATGTCACCAACACATTATCTTCTTTCATGCACTAAACAGCCCACATCTGCAGAAAGCAGGATGCTACTGAAGGAAGCCAAGCTCAGCTGCACATTCTCTGCCTCCTCAAAGGACACAGTTGGCCGTACTGGCAGGTAGAGTCATAACTGTTGTCACTGGTAAAAGGGAAGACACAACTCAAGATTCCTTTACTCCTTATTTTCTTTGTTCCTTCGTACTTCTATCTCACACTATCAACTTTGCAATGTTAAGCTGCAGTTGATTTCATCAGCTACCCTTCTCTCCTGATGGTCAAAATTAACTTTTGTTTTTCTTCTTTTATTTCATTTGTTGAAGATGTGAAGACACTTTTGTCACTTCAGGGAGTGGCTGCCAGGCTTGTTGGCCCCATGTCACTCAGTCTCATCACCTCAGATACCATCATCTCAAGTACTTTTGAGTTTTGGCTAAATGGATCTCCTTGACGAATCAACTCAAGCAGATCACAACACAGAATACATCTTATCATGAGTTTCAGCGCACAAATTCTCACAGAAGATAAAGAGAACAGTACCTATGAAGAAGGCCATAAATGAAAATAACCAAGCCAAGGAATGCAGCAGGAATTAAGAAGAGTAAAAGCAGCTCCATCACAGCAAAGTAAAATGCAATTTTTTCACCAAAGTAGTTTCTTATCTTCCATAATGGCTGAAATCTGTAAGTGTTAGCCCACAGATTATTAAGATCCGTCCAGCTATTGTGATGATCTGCGGAAAATTAACAATTTATTATATTTAATAAAGGATTGCAAAATAAATGTAAAATTGGAGTTACAGCCACTAAAACAAAAGCTATTTTGATTCTTTCCAAAAACAGCTAAAGGACATTCAGAGGCTGTAGGAATATGGCAAGTAAAGAAACAATATAAAATTACTGGGCAGTTGAGGGTGGTAGTGATGGTTAAATTTGTTCTTGTTTATGCTTAATGTGCAATAGGCTGGCAGTTTTACAATAAACTCTACTTCTGAAATGTGGTTCCAATTTAAATAGAAGATGAGGTCATGGCCCTGGTATCAAAATCAGATTTATTATCACCAACTTATAGGATGTGAAGTGTGGCATTTACAGGGTAGTGCAGCCAGAGCTGGAGGGAGAGAGTTTTGATGCTAAACATCCAGGATTCCTGATTGTTCTGCAGTTAAAAAGTGTAGAACACCTTATGAACTTTCTCTTCAGGTTTCATCTCAGACAGCCAGAGGTCAACTACAGCCCTTTGGAACAATTTAACCCTGCATGTTTCCAGAGGCCTTAAAATCAAGCTAATGTGGGATAAAAAAAAACATTTGAAAATCAAGGTACACAGCCTCATTGAAAAGGCTTCAACCTCGAGTGCAGATTGGATCCACCCCTCACCCTTACCTCATGACCTCTAACCCTCTTCTCCAGTTGAAATCAAAAGTGGACAATGTTCAACTTTTTAAAATGGGTAAAGAATGGTGTGTGCTGCAGACACAGACACAGAGACACAGAGAAAAAATAATTACTGCATTCTAGTAGGCTGCAGGTAGTTTGAACTTGACAAGTTCAAGATCAAGCCACGCAGCCAGTGCATAGTCTACATGCAGAAAGTGTACTGTATATACTTATAGGTATTTCATGGGTTTACTGTGCTTAATGAGTTTATAACAATATTGGAAAAAGAATCAATCTTGTACATCTCAACAGCTTTGGAATTGCTGAATCTCAAACTTAATAAAGGCTAAAACAACAACTCACATTAACAATGCATACAAATAGCATATACTAAAACATTCCAATGTGCATCATAGGACCAATGTCAGACAAAAATTTGACAAAGCTACTTTGGTCACCTGCTGTAATAGAACCCAAGTTATTATCAGCCTTAAAGGGCTTAAGTGATAAAAAGGGACCAGAACAGAGAAGACGAAGTTGTGATCTTGTATTTACTATTGAAGTTAAGATCTGCAAAATCATCTGCCGCCAAAATTCATCTGTTGTCAGTCACACTAATCATGTAGCTTGTTCTACCCACCACCACCTCCTTGTATTGAAGATGCTCTAGGTTTCTTTCCAAAATTATTTTCAGGACCTTCATGCAGTGTGAATGCAGATGTAAATGCTTTCTTCATTAATAAATATGGTAGACTGGGAATCCATTTTGTTTTTCCATCTTTCTCAAGATCTATTTGTCAAAAAGAACAAGCTGCATTAACAAGTCTTTTGGTGAATGAGAGAATGTCTGTCTTAACACAGCTTCATGAATAATGAAAACAGAATTTAGGATTATACAATACATATCAGTCTTGACTGAAGTGCTGGTACTCGATCCTCTAAACCCAGAGATTTGGGTTTCAAGCATCACTCCTGAGACAGGACCACAAATTCCAGACTGAAAATCTTGCCCTGGCAAAAGTGCTCACTTTTGGATCAGATCCAAACTGTCTCATCTGTTCTCTCAGATGGAAGCAGAATACACCATTCACACCATTTGAAGGCAGCAGTTTGCCAACATCCATTCCTCAAACATGGATTTAATCACTGTGCTATTTGAGGGACCCTTAACTCTTGACCAACTTTCTTAATTGAAGACACTGCAAAAATATTGGCCTAGATCTTGCTGACACTGATCCACTTATGCTGCCCTCTGTCAGCCCATCCCCAAACCCATCTGGTCCTGATGCAAGAGTGAGGGACATGGGGAAGTATCTTTCTTGCCCAAAACATCCCATGTCCTAATGGTGAGGGCTTCAAATGGCCCACTGGAGAAGCCCAGCTCCAGAACTTCCTCTCGAGCTTTGACAACTGATAAAGCCCCACCCCCAGCTTTACTGACTTAAAAATTAAATGATTTAAAGAATTAAAATCTCTTTAAAAATCAGCTTATAGTTTTTTAAGTAAAATCTGTTTTTTAAGTAAAATTATTTTTATTATTTTAAAATATTATTAAAAGACAATGAAGAACTTGCACACCCCCACAATCCCCATTGAAATCAATGGGCAGAAAGATCCCACCAATATTCAAGATCTGGCACAAATGCTGGGGAATTTCAAGAAGATCGAGTCTGGCTGATGTTCGGTAAATTCAGAATATGTATGCTTGCCCGAGCATGCTTGCTTGTCCTTGGCTTGCTGCCACTCACTGGGAATGTGCAGACTGCTACATTGCTGTGAAGTACTTTGGGATAGTGTGAAAGATGCGGTATAACTACAAGCTCTTTACTGGATCCACTAACCACTTCAGTATGTTATGTAGTAACCAAACTAGTTAATCTGGAGGCATTGATCTGTTCAGTGCCATGCACAAAATGCATGGAAAAAGATTTAAGATACTTTTGTCCAATTTTGTTACTTAGTCCAATGCACAGATCTTTAGCTTTCAGTTTAAATGGAGTCTGTCCCAAATGAACAGTTTCCTTAACAGAAACAGAAAACGTGAAAAAATGACTCAGCAAGTCAGGCAGCATCTGTGGAAGGAGAAACAGTCAACATTTTGGGTCTGTGACCCTTCGTCAGAATTGGGGGGGAGGGGTGCAGGGGGAAGCAAAACATAATCAAATTGGTTTTCAATGGAAGCGAAGGTGGGGAGGGAAGTGTAGAACAAAGGGTGCATCTGTGATGGGACGAGTTGAAATGGCTTAAAGGAGTCAATTATCAGCATATTCAGCTACTAGGTTTGTCTAATGAGTTGTTAATGGTGGGACTTGCCCAGCAGGCTAGACTTATGCAGATAGGATAAGGAGAGAAAAAGAAAAAACTTGGCAGGTCAGACAGTGTCTGTGGAAAGAGAAACAGCCAATGCTTCGGATGAGGGACCCTTCATCAGCCTTGAGAAAGAGAGAAATATATTAGCCAGGGTACCAGCAAAATGTGAGTGAAACCAAGAGAATGTCTCTGATAGAATGAACATGTAGCAGAGGGGAGAAGATACTATGGTTGTGTAACTGGTGGTTGTGTAACTTGTGGTTGTGGCACTGTGGGACATAAGAGTTATATAGCACAGAAACAGTCTCTTTGGCCTAACTTGTCCATGCCAAACAAGGTGCCAACGTGAGCTAGTCCCATTTTCCAGTGTTTGGCCCATATCCCTCCAAACCCTTCTTATCCATGTATCCGTCTAAATGTCTTTTAAACATTGTAATTGTACCCACTTTGACCACTTCCTCTGGAAGCTAGTTCCATGTACCCGATATGAAAAACTTGCACCTCAGGGTCCCCTCTAAATCTTTCCCCTCTCACCTTAAACCTCAGCCCTCCAGTTTTAGATTCCCCTACCCTGAGGAAAAGACTGTGACCATTCATGTTATCTATGCCCCTCGTGATTTTATACACCTCTGTGGTCACCCCTCAGCCTCCTGCAATCCAGGAAGAACAGTCCCAGCCTATCCAGTATCTCCTTACAACTCAAGTTGTCCAGTCCCCGACAACATTCTTGTGAATTTTTGCTGCACTCTTTCCAGCTTAATGACATCATTCCAATAGCTAGGCAACCAGAAATGCACATGAATGGACTCTTGGCCTCACAAGGCCTTGCACCTTATTGTCTGCCTGTTCTGCACTTTCTCTGTATCACTATATTCTGCATTCTGTTATTGCTTTTCCATTGTACTACCTCGATGTACTGATTTTATTAAATGATCTGTGTGGATGGCATGCAAATCAAAGTTTTTCCACTGTACCTTGGTACATCTGACAATAATGAACTAATTTACCAATACTCCAAGTGTGGTCTTACCAATTTGTACAGCTGTAAAATGACATCCCATCTCTTGTACTCAATGCCTCGATCAATGAAGGCAAGCATGCCAAAATGCCTTCTTCACATCCTTCTACTGGTGTCGCCACTTTCAGGGAACTATGTATTTGTACCCTATGTCCTCTCTGTTCTACCAGGGACCTGCCATTCAATGTACAAGTCCTGACCTAGTTTAACTTCACAAAATGCAGTACCTTCACACTTGTTTGAGTTAAATTCCCATCTGTTAATTCCTTGGCCCACTTTTTCCAGTTGTAATCCTAGATAACGTTCTACATTGTCTATTATACCACCAATTTTTGGTGTCATCTGCAAACTTACTAACCATGGCCACCTACATTCTCATCCAAATTGTTAATATATATAACAAACAACGGTGAACCCAGCCAGCACTGATCCCTGTAGCACACCACTGGTCACAGACCTCCAGTCTGAAATACAACCCTCCATTACCACCCTCTGACTCCCACCACCAAGCCAATTCTGTATCCAATTTACTAGCTCATACTTGATCCCTGGTGATCTAACCTTCAGGTCTTGTTTGGCAAGCCAGACGAGACACAGTGAAATGGAAAAAAGGAAACTGGAAACTGTTCTAATGTAGAATGGAACTAAGAGCATATTAAGAGAAATTCGATTGTTATGTCTGGGAACGGCAGCAAACATACCCAGACAGATGAGATGTCGTTGCTTGGGCTTGCGTGGGGTCTCATCCTAACAGTGCAGGAGGCTAAAGATAGAGGGAGATCAAAGTGGGAGTGGGATGATGAACTAAAATGGCAGCAAACTAGAAGCTCAGGGTAACTCATGCAGACTGAGTGCAGGTGTTCTACAAAGCAATCACCGCACCTCTGCTTGGTTTCTTCAATGCAGAGGAAACCATATTGTGAAATTTGTCAGTGCACATAAAGTAGGACCTAAGAAATGGAGCAGGAATAGGTTTAATCAGCCTCTGAAGCCTGCTCCACTACTCAATAAGATCATGGCCGAACCAATTTTGGCCTCATCGCCACATTGGAAGGAGAATCAGCCATCATTTCAGATGTGCAATCATTTGCAAGTTCTGAAGGGTCGCAGACCCAAGATGTTAGCCGTTTCTCTTTCCATAGATGCCTGATTTGCTGAGCTTTTCAAGCAATTTTTGTTTTTATTTCAGATTTCCAGCACCTGCAGTTTTTTTAATATTCTCAATAACATTTTTCCACCTTCCACTTACCCCTTGAAGTGCATACCTTTCCTGGTGTTCCTATTCTGGACAAAAGGCTGCATTTCTATATCTTCATTAAGTTTTTCTGAAACAAACAATGACATAATTACAAGGAAGACAACTGAATACCAATAGTTTAATTACTTTCATATATGATCCCATATATACTGATCTGATCCCAACCAACCATAGCCCAGTAAGGCTAACCGTGGAGTGCATATTTATCAAAAGATACATCCCAAACAGTAATGCCGAAACTGAAATTGATGGCTCCCAGAAGTTACCTTTAACTTTCTGGCCTTCTTTGGGCATTTGGATCCCATTTAGAATATAATTAACCTACAAAATAAACAGGATATGATATAGTTACTCATCAGAAAAAATATCATTCTACAAAGTACAAGTTTTTATGATAGTTATACAGCAATTCTATGGAATACCTCCTGAATCATAACAGATAGCATATATATTTACAGTGAAAACTTAATCAAATTAAATTTGTAATTAAATATAGGAAATAACTTACAGCTATAGCAGTTCAAGATACTCACATAGATTCACTTACCACTAAGTACGTAATAGTGTGGCACAAAGGCAAGAAAAGCATCAACTCCTTATTTGAATGGAATGATGTTAATTACACATACTATGTGTACACTGCAGGTATGGTCTCACCAATATCTGGTGCATTTGTAACAACTTTTATGCTCAATCCCCCTTCCTAAATACTTACACAGTTAGCATGGTGTTTATTGTATTTCATGCACAAGGATGTCCAGATTCTTTGCAGAGCACCATTCTGTACTCATTGTCCATTTACACACATTTCTTCCAACTATAGTAGATAACCTCACTTTTCTCAACATCAAGTGCCATTTTCAACCCACTTATTTAACATTTTGCAGACACCATGTCCTCCACACTGCTCCTTTTCCCATTTATCTTCATCATTTGTTACAATGTACTTGTCACTTCATTTAAATGACTAAGATGTGTTATAAAAAGTTTAAGGCTCTACACTGACCCCTGTCCAAACCACTAGCTAGAGACTCCAAACTGAAAAAATGACCCATTTATACCAATTTTTCTGTTGGTTGGCCACATAACAGTGCACATTGCATCATACAGGGTCCTGTTGCCACATACTGCTTTGTCATTTAAGATCATGATGGCAATTACCAGCTTAACATCAGGGCATTTTCAAATTCACTATTTTTCTTTATGCTCGTAACAAGTGCATTTGGTAGCAAATTCTGGACCAAAATTTCATATCAATGACCCTGCATTAAAAAATGTTCAGGGTTTGAGCTTATTGCACCATATTGCAGCAAGTTATGCTATTCTGCAAAGACACCCATGCTATCAAATGTGCATGAAATACCTTAACATTGATAAATATGGGAAATGCACCATTATTTTATAAACAGATGCAACTTAAATTAGAACCATGACTACCAAAACAAAAAGTGCAATTTACAATTAGAGATCTCACAGCTGGTCGAAAAAATGTGGTCTTGTTATCAATTCCTTTGAATAGGTGTTGCTTGTCACGTCTATAAGGTGCGCTGAAATAGTCGGCTTCATTATCAGTCTCAAGATACTTCAGTAATGTCGATGTGGCAGTTGTCGACATCTCTGTATCCTGAAATTGTCAATAATTAAAATTTCAACACAACAATTAACTTGTTTTTTTAGTGTCTGTAATTAGTTTGAGAAATTTCTATCTTGTAATTGTTATAGATGAAACTGTTGCAGTGATCTTCATGACCTGTCACAGGAAACTGGGAAAAGATGGGCTTGGTAATGACCCCCCAGAGATTCATATTATTTTCCACAGACTTTGGAGTTCCAATCTTATCTGACAATTCTTACTTTTACAATCAGCTCTCCAAACCATATTAGTGAAGTCTTAAACTCTTGAAGCAACAGTTGTCAGTTGGCTCAAGCATCCAATGTTTAACTGCTTCACGTGCAGCAGGACATGTTTCTTCATTTGCACAAACTAACTCACATTTTGGACTCTGATTGGATTTAATTGCCAGGAAACAAAAGAGGGAAACATCAATCACATAGAATGCATTTTTGAGCATAGTCAAAAGAAAGCCTCTGTCTGGGCCTCTGATTGTTATTAGTGTCCAGCAATACTAACCAGAAGTGATTGTTGGGTGGAGATGGGATTGGACTCGGCTGTAATGCATTCCACTGTCAAAAAAATTGGTGATACTCATTGTTAGACATATTGGTCACGGTATATATGGACTTCCATAATTAATAAAGTAAATCACAGTAAGTTTAAATTTTATCAAAGCGGAAAAGAGTTTTCTAATGCCCTTCATAGTATAATGGGGCTAAATGGAATAGTGATGGAGTACAGCAAGGGAGGATGGCAGTGCATGATTAACCTGCACACACTCTGGTTTGAGCAATGAATTTGTGCCATATGCAAAAGCCAAATCTACACTGAGAAAGTAACGTCTGGTGAACCAACAATAACTTAATAAAAAAAGAGATCAAAGTTTCATCAGGAAGCATCAGACATTTTAGAAGAAATTTTCAAAGCAGGTGAAGCATCTGCAAAACGAGTCATTCCTACAAAAACAATACCAACCCAGGGATAAGGTTCTTTCCATGCAGCTTTTGTGGAACAACTGTGCATAGCAAGAAGATAAATGTTCACTCGAGTAAGAATTCTTCACAGTACTGATAAGCTCAGAGTTATTCTCCCTCAAAACAACTCTTCTACAAAAATTGTTGATGAGAACTAATTAAATCAAGCAATTCAGGGGCATAGAGTCATGGAATCATATAGCCCATCATCTGTGGGCTTACTTAGAACCAAATGACAGAGATATATGCATCAGTCAATTGTTATAGTTATGGCTTTTGTATTACGAGGTATTTGTGGACAAACCTTTGACAAATTGAGAGCGCGCACTGGACATGATTAATCACCTCTTTCAAGTGGGCATCAGGGCGGCTTGTGTTCAGAATCAGTTAAGGAGAAATACACGACCTACAGTTAAGAGGTCACAGCTGTACAAGATTGTTAAATTACAGAGGCTGTATCAGTGCATGGGATTTTACCTGAGGTACTTTAAATTATTATTTGTGAAGTTACTTGGTTTTAACAAGCTTGTAAAGGAGTAGCGTTATGTGTTGTGTTATTCTGAGTCTTGGCTAGCTTTACCACACCCTGAACTGAGAGTGGGTATAAAGGAAAACTACTTACACTGCCAGTTAGCACAACTTCAGCATCCGATTAGCTCTAAGCACTGTATTGATTGCCTTAATACATCAAAGCTTGGCCCGCACCTCTTACTGGAAGCCTCTTCACGGTTTCAGCAGGTGCAATAGCCATTTAAGGTACGTACATCATGGTAGGAAAAATAGCACACGAGGAACCTGGCTGCAGTTTCGTGGTGTGGCATTAGAAGCCTTGGTATAAAAGGTGAAGACTAGGTCCTCTTCCCACAGAGAACTGGAAGCTCTATGGACAGAGGTGGAGAGGGTAATACAAGGTCCCAGAAACAGTAGGTAGTCCCACAGAAGTTTAATGATTTTTCACCCCCCTGCCCACCCTGACTGGTGGTGAAGGTGTTAGTATAGCTACATCTTACAATGTTGTGTCTCTCCAACTACACCACACACATCATATACTGTTCAACTCACCACACCCTTCTCTCCATCCACCCAGACCATTTACTGCCATCTGCCCACACATTTATTACTCAGATTAATAGAGCCTCACGCCCATATTTCACAGCTTGCAAGCACTGGCAGCTATTCAAGCACGAGAGATCTCACCCAAAGGCAGTGCATGACACACCCTCTTTGTAGGCCAGGTGGTAGATAACTATGCCAATATCAGTGAACCGGTAGGGACAGGTGCACTACACCATAAATACCAAGAGCTTGCTCTGGATACCTTGGTCAGACCTGCTGTTGTCTCTTAGTGAAGTGGGCATTGCTGTAAACCTAAGTGCCATTGCTAATAACTATTAGTCAGTCAGCCAGGCTCATTGCCTCTCATGGTTAGAAGGTGCATTCTGAATTTTCAGGCTCTGCAGCCACACCATCCTGCAAGGTTATTGCAGCCTTCTCTACCAAAGTCATCAGTCTTCAAGCAATCATGGCATAGGCACTGCAGGAGCCTCCATCAGGAAGGCCTTAAGGCTCTCTGTTTCTTTCTTGATAACAGACCCAACCAGTTCCCCTCTACCACCACCCTCCTCTGTCTGGCAGGACTAGTACTCACCCTTAACAACTTTTCTTTCAGCTCCTCCCACTTTCTCCAACCTAAAGGTGTAGCCATGAGCACTTGCATGGGCCCCAGCTATGCCTGCCTCTTTGTCAGCTACATTGAACAGTCCACGTTCCAAGCCTACACTGGTAACGTTGCCCAACTCTTTCTCTGCTACGTTAACGACTGCATTGGAGCTGCTTCCTGCACCCGTGCTGAGCTCATCAATTTCATCAACTTTGCCTCCAACTTCCACCCTGCCCTCAGATTCACTTGGTCCATCTCCGACACCTCTCTCCCCTTTCTGGATCTCTGTGTCTCCATCTCCAGTGACAGATTAACCACAGACATCTTCTACAAACCCACTGACTCCCACAGTTATCTTGACTACACCTCTTCCCACCCTGTCACTTGTAAGGACGCCATCCCCTTCTCCCAGTTCCTTGGCCTCCGCCGCATCTGTTCCCATGATGAGGCTTTCCACTCCACGACATCAGAGATGTCCTCCTTTTTCAGTAACCGGGGTTTCCCTTGCATCACCATCAATGCTACCCCTACCCGTATCTCCTCCATGTCCTGCATGTCTGCCCTCACCCCCTCCCCCCGCCGAGATAATAGGGACAGGGTTCCCCTTGTCCTCACCCACCACCCCATGAGCCTCTGTATCCAACACATCATTCTCCGCAACTTCCACCACCTCCAACAGGATCCTACCACCAGGCACATCTTCCCCTTACCCCCTCTCTCTGCATTCCAAAGGGACCGCTCTCTCCGTGACTTCCTTGTCCACTCATCCCTCGATAATCCCCCGGCACTTATTCCTGCAACCGCAGCCAAGTGCTACACCTGTCCCTCACCACCATTCAGGGTCCCAAAGAATCCTTCTAGGTGAGGCAACACTTCACCTGAGAGTCCGAGGGAGTGATTTATTGCATCTGGTGCTCCCTCCTGTACATTGGTGAGAGCCGATGCAGATTGGGTGACCGCTTCGTCGAGCACCTTCGCTCCGTCTGGCACAACAGCCAGGACCTCCCGGTGGCTACCCACTTCAATTCCACATCCCACTCCCATACTGACATGTCTATCCATGGCCTCCTCTACTACCATGTTGAGGCCAGGCGCAAGTTGGAAGAACAACACCTCATATTCTGCCTTGGGAGTCTCCAACCTGATGGCCTTAACATCGATTTCTCTAACTTCCAGTGACCACACCTCTTCTTTTTCTTCCCACCACCCCCCCCCCCCAACTCCTTAGTCTTCCCTTACTCCCATGGCTCCCCGCCCATCTCCTCTCCTCCCCCATCCTTTATTCCATGGTCCACTGCCCTCTCCTACCAGATTCCTCCTTCTTCAGCCCTCGACCTCTTCTACTTATCACCTCTCAGCTTATTACATTTCCTTCCCCTCACCCACCCACTACCTTCCCCCTCTCACCTGGAATCGCTTATCACCTGATCTCACCTATCACCTGCCAGCCTGTGCTCCTCCCCCTTCCCCCACCTTCTTATTCTGGCTTCTGCCCTCATCCTTTCCAGTCCTGATGAAGGGTCTCGGCCCGAAAAGTCGACCGTTTATTTCCCTCCATGGATGCTGCCCGACCTGCTGAGTTCCTCCAGCGCTTTTTGTGTATTGCTCCAGATACATCCAGCATCTGCAGAATTTCTTGTATTCCTAGTCTTGAAACACTGAGTATTAGCTGAGCTGAACCATGATCAGTAGAAACCCTTCAGCAATGAATCAAATATTTGCAGATTATCTCTTTCAATTGGATGTCCTTTCGGCTACTGAAAACATATTATGCTGTGTGAGGTTAACTACTGAAAACGTATTATGCTGTGTGAGGTTAACACATGGTATTAGCTGCACTGCAGAGCTTTAATTTAGTGGTAGCAGGTGTTAAATCAGTGTAAGATGCTGATTGGCATCATGGTCTACTTCACTGCACACGTGCAGTGGAGGCCAACGTTGAAGATATCAGCTAACGTCCAAGGTGGCAACTAACACAACTTGTAGTGCAAATGAGTGCATGTGCATAGCACCCCAATTGGAAACAAATCAGCATCTGTAACAGTCAAGTTTTGTGGTCTCAATCTTTCAAAGACTGGAAGTACAGTCAGAGTCAAACAGCATGGAAACAGGCCATCTGTCCCATCTGGCCCATGCCAGCTAAGACACCCATCTAAACTTGTCCCATTTGCCAGCATTTGTCCCATATCCCTCTAAACTTTTCCTATCCATGTAACTGTCTTTTAAATGTTGTTAATGTACCTGCCTCAACCACTTCCTCTGGCAGCTCATTCCATATATAGACCCTCAGATTCCTATTAAATCTCCCCCCCCCTCTCACCCTAAACTTATGTCCTCTAGTTCTTGATTCCCCAACCCTGGGAAAAAGACTGGGCACATTCACCCTATCTATGCCCCTCTTGATTTTATACAACTCTGTAAGATCACCCCTCATTCTCCTACAAGCCAATGAATAAAGTACCAACCTACTCAACCTCTCTCCATAACTCAGTCCCTCGAGTCCCGGCAACATCCTCATAAATCTCCTCTGCACTCTTTCCAGTTTAATGGCATCTTTCTCAAAGCAGGGTCACCAAAACTGAACACGATATTCCAAATGCAGCCTCACCAACCTCTTGTCCAACTGCAACATAACATCCCAACGTCTATACTCAATGCCCTGAGCGATGAAGGCCAGCATGCCAAGAGACTTCTTCACCACCCTGTCTACCTGTGCCACCACTTTCAGGGAACTATATACTTGAACTCTAAGGTCCCTCTTTTCTACAACACTCCCCGGGGCCCAACTGTTCACTGTGGAAGTCCTACCTTGATTTGACTTTCCAAAATACAACACCTCATACTTATCCAAATTAAATTCCATTTGCCATTTCTCAGGCCACTTTCCCAGCTGATCAAGATCCCCCTGTAATTGTTGATAGCCATCTTTACTATCTACGACACCATCTATTTCAATGTCATCTGCAAACTTACTAATCATGCCTTATACATTCTCATTCAAATCATTGATAAAGATGAAAACTAACAATGGGCCTAGCACAGACCCCTGAGGCACACCACTAGTCATGGGCCTCCAGTCTGAAAACCACCTTCCATCATCACCCTCTGCTGTAAGCCAATTCTGTATCCAATTAGCCAGCTCTCCCTGGATCCCATGTGATCTAACTTTCCATAGCAGCCTACCATGCAGAACCTTATCAAAGGCCTTACTGAAGTCCACATAGACTACATCTACACCCTGCCCTCAATCGACCTTCTTGGTTACTTCTTCAAAAAAAAATTCAAGCAAATTCATAAGACATGAACTCCTATGCACAAAGCTGTGCTGACTATCCCTAATCAACCCATCTTTTCAAATGCATACCTCAGAGTCCCCTCCAGTAACTTGCCTACTACAGGTATTAGGCTTACTGATCTACGTTTCCCAGGTTTTTCTTTGCAGCCTTTTTTTAAATAAAGGCACAACATTGGCCACCCTCCAGTCTTCCGGCACTTCACCTGTGGCTAACAATGATGCATACATCTCAGCCAGGGCTCCCACAATTTCCTCTCTAGCTTCCCACAGTGTTCTTGTGCATACCTGATCAGGCCTGGAGATTTACCCACTTCCATATGTTTTAAGACATCCAGCACCTTCTCTTCCATAATGCAGACTATCCTCAAGACAGCCCCATTAACTATCTCAAGTTCTGAAGTCTTCACGTCTTCCTCCATGGTTAAAAAAAAACAGAGGAGAAGAATTCATTGAGGAACTTGTCCACCTCCTGCAGCTCCACTCAAAGGTGTTCACTTTGGTCTTTGAGGGGCCCTCTTCTCCCTCTGGTTACTCTTTTTCCTCTTAATATACTTACAATATTTCTTTGGATTCTCCTTAATCTCTCTGTTAAACCTATCTCATGCCCCCTCTTTGCCCTTCTGATTTCCTTCTTAAGTACACTCCTACATCCCCAGGGATTCACTTGATCCCAGCTGCCTGTACCTGACCCATGCCTTTCTTTTTCCTGGCAGGCAGTCCCCAGGTTATGCAAGGGTTCTCTTCCTGAGAACTGTCTTCAAGTTAATTTCTCTGTAAGTCAGAAATGTTCGTTTTCTATAGCTACCCGTATCATATCATTCTACATAACAACACAAGAAACAGGAGCAGGAGTAGGCCATCTGGCCCATCGAGCCTGCTCCTCAATTCAATAAGATCGTGGCTGATCTGGCTGTGGATTCAGATCCACCTACCTGCCTTTTCCCCATAACCCTTAATTCCCCTACAATGGAAAAATCTATTTAACTGTGTCTTAATATATTTAATGAGGTAGCCTCTACTTCTTCCCTGGGCAGAGAATTCCACAGATTCTCTACTCTCTGGGAAAAGCAGTTTCTCCTCATCTCCGTCCTAAATCTATTCACCTGAATCTTGAGGCTATGTCCTCTAGTTCTAGTCTCACCCACCAGTGGAAACGACCTTCCTGCCTCTATCTTATCTATCCCTTTCATAATTTTAAATGTTTCTGTAAGATCCCCTCTTATTGTTCTGAATTCCAGCAAGTATAGTCCCAGGTGATTCAACTCATAGGGTAACTCCTTCATCTCCAGAATCAACCTGGTGAACCTCCTCTGCATCGCCTCCAAAGCCAGTTTATCTTTTCTCAAGTAAGGACACCAGAACTGCACACAGTACTCCAGGTACAGCCTCACCAGTACCCTGTACAGTTGCAGCATAACCTCCCTTCTCTTAAATTCAATCCCTGTAGCAATGAAGGCCAGCATTCCATTTGCCTTCTTGAATAACCTGCTGCACCTGGAAACCAACCTTTTGTGATTCACACACAAGCACTCCCAAGTCCCTCTGCACAACATGCTGCAATCTTTCACCATTTAAATAATAATCTGATCTTCTATTTTTCCTTCTAAAGTGGATAACCTAGCATTTACCAACATTGACCTCCATCTGCCAGACCCTTGCAAACTCACTTAACCCATCTATATCTCTCTGCATCCTCTGCACAATTTGCTTTTCCACTCAATCTAGTGTCATCAGCAAACTTGGATGCACTACACTCAGTCCCCTCTTCCAAATAGTTAACGTATATTGTGAACAGTTGTGGGCCCAGCACCGATCCCTGCAGCACCCTGCTCACCACTGATTGACAACCAGAGGAACACCCATTTATCCCAACTCTGCCTTTTATTGGTTAACCAATCCTCTACCCATGCTAATACATTACCCCCAACTCCATGCATCCTTATCTTATGGATGCCTTTTATGCGGCGCCTTATCAAATGCCTTTTGGAAATCCAAGTATACAACATCCACCTGTTCCCCTCTATCCACTGCACTCATTATATCCTCAAAGAACTCCAGTAAGTTTGTCAAACAGGACCTGCCCTTCCTGAATCCATGCTGTGTCTGCCTGATGGAACCACTTCTATCCAGATGTCTCATAATTTCTTCCTTAATGTTGGCTTCAAGTATTTTCCTGACTACAGACATTAAGCTAACTGGCCTATAGTTACCTGCCTTTTGCCTACATCATTTTTTAAACAGTAGCGTGGCATTCGCTATCTTCTAATCTGCCAGGACCTGCCTAGAGTATTTTGATAAATTATCACAAACGCCTCTACTACAACTTCTGCCATTTCTTTCAGTACCCTGGGATGCATCCCATCAGGACCAGGGGACTTGTCTACCTTTAGGCCCACTAGTTTGCTCATCACTACTTTAGTGACAGCGACTGTATTGAGGTTCTCACCCACATCCCCACCCCCCCCTCCCCAAATCGCATCCATAACATCTCTGTTTGGCATGTTAGATGAGTCCTCCGTTGTGAAGACAGACACAAAATAGTCATTCAAGGCCTTGGCCTTTTCCACATTACCCAATATTAATTCCCCCTTCTCACCTTCCAAGGGACTTACGTTCACTATAGCCACCCATTTACACTTTAAATAATTATAAAAACTTTCACTATCTTTTTATATTTTGTGCTAGTTTACTTTCATAATCTATCTTCCATTTCCTTATTGCTTGCTTAGTTGTTATTTGTTGGTTTTTAAAGTTTTCCCAATCTTCCAGTCTCCCACTAGTCTTGACGACTTTGTACGCATGAGCTTTTAGCTTGATGCCTTCTTTTATTTCCTTAGTTATCCAAGGATGGCTCTCCCCACCCTTACTGTCCTTGCTTATAACTGGAATATAATTTTGTTGAGCACTGTGAATAGTCTCTTTGAAAGTCTTTCACTGTTCCTCAACTGTCCCACCATATAGCCTGTGTTCCCAGTCTACAATAACCAACTCCTCCCTCATCCTGTTGTAGTCTCCCTTGTTTAGGCATAATATACTGGTTTTAGATCAAACTATTGCAGCGTCCATTTGTATGAGAAATTCAATCAGATCTAAGATAACATTTTCCCTTGTACATTCACTAACATGCTGTTCAAGAAAGCTATCAGGTATGCATTCCTGAAGTCCTCAAGACTGCCTCGGCCAACTTGATTCACCCAATCTACGTGGAAGCTAAAGTCCCCCATGACAATTGCTGTTCCATTCTTACGTGCATCAAATATTTCTTGGTTTACTGCCTGTGCCACTGTAATGTTATTATTCAGTGGCCTATTGACAAGTCCCACCAGTGACTTTTCTTTCCTCCCCCTTTACTATTTCTAATCTCTACCCAGATGGAGTCAAGCATTCTGCTCCCTAGATCCTATATCATCTCTCACTATCACCCTGATAGCATTCTTAATTAAGAGCACTACCCCACTTCCCTGCCTATTCTTCCGTATTACCTAATACCTTTGGATGTTTAATTTCCACTCATCTCCACCTTGCAACCACGTTTCTGTAATGACCACTTAATCATACCCCTTTGTACTGATGCACTGACCTTGTTTCGAATACTACGGGCATTCATATAAAGTGCCCTTCCTCATTGTCCTTTTAGAATCTAGTAACCTTTGTGTCCTTTGCGTTTGAGTTTTCTGTACTCCACTCAACTTTTCTCTGCATACACTTGCTATAATTCCATCATTTCATCAAATATTCACCCTAACACTACCCATAATTAAATTAATGGAACATTACTTTATCATTACTGAATACCACAAAACATTATTACCATCTTGAAAAATGCTTTTAAAAATGTATGGAAGAATTTCTGCAAATCAAGTCACCCATAACTTGGGGAGACCCTGTAGTAAACAGTTGCATGTTGCCAACTGTGTCAGGAAAATTAAAAATAAATCTCTGATAAAGACTGTATATTTATTGGTAGAACACAAACAATAGGGAAAACACATTTGTTTTGCAATTTTTCTTTTCAAATTTGATAAAAGGTTGCAACTAGCAAATAGGCAAGAACAAACCAGTTGATGTGACATTTTTTGACTTTCAGAAGGCTTTAGATAAGGGGTCACACCAGAGATTATTAAATAAAATATGGTCCACAGTATTGGAATTAATGGAATGAATTGAGGATTGGTTAACGGACAGTAGGAATAAAGAGTCCTTTTCAGGTCAGGAGGCGATGAGCAGTGGGGTGCCACAGGGATGATGCTGGGCCCTAGTTGTGAACAATTTACATCAATGATTTGGATGAAGGACTAAGTGCAATATATTCAGGTTTGCTGATTATACAAAACTACGGTGTAGTGTGGGCTGTGAAGAAGATACAGGGAGGCTTCAGGGAGATTATATTCAGGGTAAGTGAATGGGCAAGGGATGATTGATGGGATATAATGTGAACAAATGTGATTTTTTTTGATCAAAATAAACTTTATTCACAATAAAAGACAAACTATATACAATTATAAAACAGTGCAAGCCTTTACATTCTTGTACAGATCATTCATTAGTGTTACATTTTTATATAAAAACAGCACCGATGCCACATATGTGGCTCCCTGGGGGCTACCCAGTCCCGTATTTACAATATTTAGGGGCTTTCTCACCTGACCCCGCCCCTCTCTCTCCAGTGGCAGAGGAACCCTAAACTGTAGTCCTTCCCCACCGAGCCCTTGCATTGGCTGCACCCAGCTTCAGTGCATCCCTCAGCGTGTATTCCTGCAGCCTGGAATGTGCCAGTCGGCAGCATTCCCCTACGGACATCTTGCAGTGCTGGAAGACCAACAAGTTTTGGGCGGACCAAAGGGAGTCTTTCACCTTCCAGCACCAGTTGATGTCTGTCTCTGTGTGTCTCCCCCAGGAACAGCCCATAGATCAGAGAATCCTCTGTTATGCAGCTGCTGGGGATGAACCGTGACAAGGACCCTTGCATCTTTCGCCACACCCCCCCTCGCAAACCCACAGCCCGCAAAGAGGTGGGCGGCCGTCTCGTCCCCAGCTCAGTCCTCCCGGGGGCAGCGCGTGCTGGGAGTGAGGTTCTGACCATGCAGGAAGGATCTGACTGGGAGGGACCCTCTCACCGCCAGCCAAGCGAGGTCTTGGTGCTTGTTGGTGAGTTCTGGCGATGAGACATTCTGCCAGATGGTCTGGACAGTCTGCTCAGGGAACCACCCCACAGTATCCATTGAGTCCTTCTCCTGCAGTGCCTGCAGGATGTTCCGTGCTGACCACTGCCTGATGGACTTGTGGTCAAAGGTGTTGGTCTGCAAGAACTTTTCCACGAAGGACAGGTAGCGCGGCAGTGTCCAGCTGACTGGGACATTGTGTGGCCACTGGGCCAGGCCCATCCTTCGCAACAGCAGGGACCGGTAGAACCTCAGTCCGTAGTGATACTTAGTGTCCATGTACTTGGGTTCCACGCAAAGCCTGATGCAGCTACAGACAAAAGTGGTCATCAGGATGAGGGCGACATTGGGGACACTTTTGCCCCCATTGTCCAGGGACCTGTGCGTGGTGACCCATCGGACCTGCTCCATCTTGGATCCCCAGGTGAACCGGAAGATGGCACAGGTGATTTCCAAGCTGGAGGAGTGAGGAACCTGCGCAAAGTACAGTAGCCCTGAGAGCACCTCACACCTGATGACCAAGTTCTTCCCAGTTATCGAAAGGGAGCGCCATTCCCACAGTCCCAGTTTCTGCTTCACCTTCCCAATCCGCGCCCACCAATTTTTGTTGCACGCCCCAACTCCTCCAAGTCAGATCCCCAGTACCTTCAGGTAGTCAGGCCTGACGGTGAAGAGGATGTTGGATCGGTCGGGCCAGACAGATGTGTTGTTATCCACTTTGGTGGAAAAAGTAGAAAGGTGAGAGGATGAAAAGTGTTGAGAGGGACCTGGGTATCCTTACACACAGATCATTTTTAATACACAGGTTCAACAAGCAATTAGGAAGGGTTTGAGTACAAGAGCAGAAATGCCTTTCCTCAATAATACAAGGCCATGGCAAGTCCAGGTCTGGTCTCCCTACCCATGGAAGGATATACTTGTGGTAGGAAAATCATAACCATGGCAAAGGCTTACCAAATTGATTCCTGGGATGACAGGTTTGTTGCATAATGAAAGATTAAACAGGCCATGCCTATAATCTTTAGAAGCAAGTTAACGGAATAGATACAGAACTGATTTTCCCCCTGGCTAGGATGTCTAGAACCGGGAAGCAAAATGCCTCAGAGCAAGGGACTGGCCATTCAGCATTGGTTTGAGAAAAAAATTTCTTCACTCAGAAGGTAGCAAATCTTTGGAATTCTATATGTACCCAACAAGACTGTAGAGTCTCAGTCACTGAGTACATTCTCTATTGATAAACCTTTGGAATATTAAGGGAACATGGAGGTAAATGCAGAAAAGTCACTGCATGATCTTACTGAGTGGCACTGCAGGTCTAAGGGACCAAGCAGCCAACTTCTGCTTCTATTTCTGTACATGACAGAATTTTAATTTCTTTTTCCATAAAATATTTCTCAAATTATTGCACTCAAATTTAACAGTCTGTTGCAACTGATAAGGCTGCTGGCGACAAGAGTGAAGTCCAATAATGTACACAAGTAGTAATAAAGCACAGACTAAGGAAGTGCCTACAACACCACTTCAAACAATTTCTGACATTGTTGTGAAAAGTGAAACAGTACAAGTATCTTCTTTGCAAGATCATTCCAAGGAGCAATATTTTTAATTAATTGTTAATTAAACATGGTTCTGATTTTCTTACCTCTATATCCAAAGGCATTTTTAATCTCATTTTTTCAGCTACTTGGCTGAGTACATCAAACGGGGCGAAGATTTTAATAATCTGCTCTGGATGTCTCCGTTCTTCCCTCCTGCTTTTGTCTTCTACCTCCCCCTTTTCTCCTGCCAGCTCCCCTTTCTGCTCGGTGAGGTCGGGGAGCAGGCAGAGCCCAGCCCGTTTCACTTCGCGCAGAAATTCCATTCTCTCCCTGGTGAATGACTGATCATCGTCGTCCTTGTAAACCAACACGTAGTCAATCACTTGGAATTCCTCTGTTACTTCCATTGTACTTCACTCCGCACAGCTCGCCAATTACTGGCAATGTAAACACAAGCGAGCCTGTTTGGCCAGAACCTGAACCTGTTCTAGGCTGCTTCCTCAGTGGGTCTATTTATAGGCAGGGAGCTGCTACCTTTTCGTTGAGTGCATGGGACTCTGACCTGTGAATGGTGCAGTTGTGAGGCTGCGGCGAAATGGCAGGGGGCTGAAACCCTCTTCAGCGGCCAAAAACTAGGATTTTAACCTCCGTTCTTCCAAAAATCACACCTCAATATCTCTGTATTCCGGTGTGGGGCCCATTTGGTCCATAACCACAATCAGGAAAAGTAACTGGGAGCAGATCTGTGCAACCTCTTGCAGTGTCCAGACAGCTTTTAATGAAGTGTGCCACTCGATAAAAATTTCCGGGGGGACAGTCGGTGTAACTGAATAATTTCCAAATACTGCGATCGTTTTACTGTCATATGGTCAGTGAACCCACCTCCGAGAGCTCAACCCATTAAACGAACGCCCACCACAGTGGTTCCAAGCACCGGTGTGGAATACCAAATGGATCATGTTTGGTGTTGCGTAGGACTGAGGAAGTCAGGGCGAGGCAGCATACTATTATTTTCAAAATAGACAGTAAACGACTTAACAATTCAGGCAGCACCCGTGGAATTTAATAACTGAATGGAGAGATACAGTTGTGAGAGTGTGATTTGGGAACGATTAGGCATCCATGCTCCTTGCTCTTGGATAGAGTCAAGTAAGTAGTTGTACATGAATGTCTTAGCAGGTGTGTGTATACCATTCTTGTATTCTCTTACAACATAGGGGGCCGTTTGGCCCATCCAGTCTATGCTGGCTCTCGAGCAGTCTCATCAATGCCATTCCCAGTAATTTATTCTCTCTCAGGTGCCCATTAATTTCCCCCGATTCTCCTTCCACCCATTTACGCCAGGGGTAATTCATAGTAGCCAATTAATCTACCAATCAACATATCTTTGCGATGTGGGAGAAGACAACAGCAGCTGAGAGAATCCCACGTAAACCGCACACAGGCAGCACTGGGGGTCAGGATTGAACCTGGGTTGCTGGAACTGTGAGGCAGCAGCATAACCAGCTGCACCACTGTGCCTCCCAGTAAAGAGCTCACCAGGCATGCTCAGTGATGTCTAAATATTCTAAGGGTGTGGATCTTTCACACCAATGCAGGCTGTAACTTGGGAGGTGAGCCTGCCCTGTCTTCAGTTAAAGGAGATCAAACTCTCGTCATCCACTGATGCAGATCTCAAGGTGTCAATCATCTTGCATGTTTGCAAAACTGCTCAAATTGGTAGAGAAACATCCGACAGGTCACCTCTGCCATGGCAACAAGTGGAGGGCAAGCTCAAGCAGCAGATGGAGCATGCAATAACTTCCCTGCCTCATCAACTGCTCAGTCTGTTGCAGAGACTACTGATCAAATAAATGAAGGCAAAAGTGGTCACCTTAGAAACCACAGAACTGCAGTGGAAGCAAGTCATCCTTTACCCTGAGGAAGTGGTGAAGATAGAAGAAGGTGCCTGGGTTTAAGTTCTTTTTTGGTGTTCACTCCCATCTTCTCCAGGCCCCCACCAACACTCACACAGCACCTCTTCACCACTGCTGATGTTGATAAGGCTCTTTGGCCAACCCACTCTGCCGGACCCTGACCCAACCGAATGTGCATCCTTCCACCCACATTAGTGGGTTGCGTGCCCAAACACAACCACATGTCTCAATCATGTATCTAGTCACCTAACCCACTTAATCCCCTAATGTTCCTGATCATTCTGACTTCAAGTCACAGGATCTTCCTCGACCTCTGTGGCCAACCCCATCTCACCTCCACCCATGGGCAACGTACAATGGCAGGGCTAATGCAGGAAAGGCTTTTGCATGTGTTTATGTGAATAAGCTCTGTTCTACTGCTTGTCACACCTTGGTCCTTGTGTAGAATTGAATCTGACTGCTGGCAAGCCTTATTTAAAACTGACATGGGCACCCATGCACCATTAAAGAGCCTTTTTAGGCACAGCAGAATTTCTTGGCCATCGTATCAGGAAAAATTACAGGTGAAAATTCAACTGTAAAATTCAATGACATCCAGACTAAAGCTGATCAAGCAGGGGTTAAACTCATCAAGTGAATAAATAAGTCTCCAAGGAGGATATAAGGAGGGCCAGAATTGGTCTCCATGGAGATGTCCACACTGTGGCGACATCTCCATGGAGACCAATTCGTCATAAAGCAAAAACCCTCTGGGTCTGGGACACAAGAGAGACGAACTGTCAAGACGAAGCCCCTATGTTTGGGATGAGGTCATCGGACCTGGATAGTTCAACATTGTTTTAGTAGCCTTAGTGTTGATAGTAAGAATTCTTGTGTGTTAAGAGATCAGTAAAGAAAGTTTGAGTGTAAAACACATATTCTGCCTCAGAAACTCTATCTGTCCAGAGTGCTGCGACAGAATATGCCAACAACTGGCAAGAAAGGGAGAGAATCGGCTGGTTCACTAATTGGCAAGATATGAGCAATGGGACCTGCAAGTGTTTACATTGTAACCTCCACTTTTAGTAATGACAATGGTGATGGGATAGGAATTCACATATCCAAGTTTTTCAATGACACACAAATAAGCAGTATAATAAGCAATATAATGAAAGCATAAAATCTTGAAGGGAGAATAGATTCAACAATTCTCAAAACTATGCCAAATGGATTTCAACATAAGCAACTGCAAGATAGAACTCCCAGACAGAATACCATCTAAATGGTATTAATACAACAGAGTCGATAAAGCCTTGGTGGCCTGTGTAAATAGTTTAATAAAATATCACGACACTGAATGAAAACGGCACGGTAGTGTAGTGGTTAGTATAACGCTATTGCAGAGCCAGCGACCCGGGTTCAATTCCGCCGCTGTCTGTAAGGAGTTTGTACGTTCTCCCTGTGTCTGCGTGGGTTTCCTCTAGGTGCTCTGGTTTCCTCCCACATTCCAGAAAAACGTACAGGTTAGGAGTTGTGGGCATGCTATGTTGGCGCTGGAAGAGCGGCAACATTTGCAGGCTGCCCCCAGCACATTCCAGTAATGTAAAAAGATGCATTTCGCTGTGTGTTTCGATGTACACGTGACTAATAAATTTAAAAAAATAATCAAAAAGACTAATGGAATGCCAGCCTTTGTACAAGGCACTAGAACATAATGGAGTAAATGTTATGCTGCAGCAATACAAATTTCTGGTTATACCACATCTGGAGTATGTGAGTGATTCTGAGCATCACATGTTTAAGGGATATATTGGCCTTGGAGGGAATGCAGCAGATTTACTAGAATTGCACCTGGATTCTTGTGTTCACTAAATTACAAGGAAAGATTGCACTAACTAGGATGGGATATGCTGGAATCTGAAAGATTAAGTGGTGATTTGATTGAAGTTTTCAACACATTAAGGAAACTGATGGAATAGACAGCAAAAAACTGTTCCTGCTAGTTGTGGAGTCTAGGACTAGAGCAATGGCTAAAAATTTGAGCTCTTTCAAAAGTGACTTCCGCACCTAAAGGGAATTAGAAGATTGGAACTCTCGCCTGTAAAACCAAATTGATGGTAGGTCAATTGTTAATTTTATGTAGGAGGTTGATTGATAAGGTTTATTTTTAAACATATATCAAGGAAACAGAACAGAGATGGCCTTCTGAAAGTGGGTCACAGATCAGCCTTGGTCTCATTGAATGGCTTAAAAAGCTTGAAGGTTATTAATCTCTTCCTTTGCCCATGGTCGATATATTTCTCTGGGTATGGAGCATAATTTTTGACTACTCCAAGCATAACTTTTGAATGTTAACAGGTTGTTCTATCACACAGGGGCCTTAACTGAAGTGATCATTTCAGCTCATATCAACTTCATACACAATTGGGAGACTTTTTTGTTATTATCTATGATATACCATAAATTCATCTGGGCCTAATTATTTCACAATGTTTAGGAAGGGAATGAAAGGACACAGTTGAATGGCATTCAGGGTAATTTAAAAAGGGTGAGTATTCAGAACATTAACAGCATTGTGAAAAAATGAAATATTGGGATAGTTGCTGTGCTTATTTATTTAAAATAAAGTAATTGCAACAGATCTACAAAATGTTGTATTTCTGTTTAATTAGCGTGTTTATTATTCTAATAGGGTTTTGTTCTGACATCAAACATGCTAGTCTATTTGGGTTAACTATATTAAAATTAAGCTTCAACAACATAGATCCAGATTTCTGGATGGAAATATATCCTAGCAGGAGTTACATGGAAAGATGTTTCACTGAAGGAGTATGGGGGTGGGATGGGCTGTCGTGGAGAGATCCATGTGCTGAAAAGTTGATGAGCACTGGGGTCTTGTTTGTGGCAGATTGGGGAGTGCGAGGGTTGGGTGGGCAGGTAGATGGCATCAGGGTGGGGGAGATTCACTTCAACACCATGTAGAATCAAAGTACCATTTCAACAGCCTTGAAGATGAATTAGCAAGCAATCTAAATGAGGAAGGCAGTGCCAAATTGGGATGTCTGGAGGTAGCTGTACCAAATCATAGATTGCAGGCATCACAGGCTTTCATGTACAAAGAAAATTAATGTTATCGAGGTGCAGGCCTTTAAGCCTCCAATGCAGACTAGTGCCTGTGTAAAATGTCCATCCATTGACTTGCCACCCCTTTTGTGCATTTGTTGAATATGGTCTATGTTCTTTGTAAATGAAGCAATTACTACCAGCAATTTTACCACACACAAATGAATTGAAAAATAGCATAAGCTAAGTAAGTACAGACACAAATTACAAATAGCACAGAAAAAGCTTCAGTAAATGCTATACCTTTAAGAATCAGATTGTTAATGACCAGCACAGGGATTCCAAATAGACCCTACTATACTCAGACTGTCACTGCTGAAAAAATGAACAGATGACAAAGGGGCTTTTTTTGGCACAGCTAAATTCAATAATCTTAATATGTAGGCAAACTCATAAAGAGCAGTATCACTGAAGCAGCCCTTTATGAAGCTTGTTCCTGTACCGAGTTGGGGTCAAAGTCCTGATGTTCAGAATTGATGACACTTGTTTATCTAAGGGAGGATATTTAGTCTCATGGTTAAATTGGGATTTTATAAAACCCATTTTATCTACTGCAGTATCTGATCATACATTGCTTACTTAATGGTTGTGTATATTATGAATGTAAATTCTCAGGTTTGTGTTTAATGTTGTATGTCGTTGTAATCCTCAAGTAATCAGTTTGCTGATTGTATAATCAAGGGGATGGGACAAAGATGCTATCCCATTCTGCATTCTTCTGTGCTTCGTTGGGATAGTGAGACACAATGCTGTCCCTTATGGAGTGAAGCTTACCCTCCCCTTTCAGGGCGTAGACCAGATTATTAATGATTTGCATGTGTGTGGATAAGGTGAGGTCTGTGCCTCAGCTTTCCCATTATACAGCTGCTCCTGTACAAAGGAAGATTGTGACTATTTTCAAGGTCGTTTACTTGCATCATCCCTGGTGCAGGATGAAGAACCATGTTCCCTTTTTTTCCTTTGCAACTGTTGAAAATGTTTCCAGGTACATATGCAGACCACCCCTCTGTTTTCTATTCTAAACAGATTATTAAGTATAGTTTGAATCACATAAGACAAGGAATTTGCACTATTAGTCCCAACAACTTCTGGTTCCCTTCCCTGTAACACTTGTACTCGATTAGACAAAGTAATCGCATTTGCGCACTCACTGCAATATCACACTATCATGCCATTGAGGAGATCTTCAAAAGGACATTTATCAGTCCAGAGATCTAGGTATAAAATCATAGAACCACAGAGTCTAGAAACAAGCCTTTCTGCATCAACCATCAAGTTCCCATATTCTCTAATCCTAAATTAATCCTATAATACTTGTTTTTATTCTCCCCCATATTCCTATATTAATCAACCAACTAATTAATCTACCCAATTAATCTGGCCAACTAATTGACCAACTTCACATGTCTTTGGGACATGGGAGGAAACTGGAGCACCTAGAGGAAACCCACACAGTCACAGGGAGAATATACAAACTGTAGACAGGTAACACTGAAAGTCAAGATTGAACATGGGTCACTGGAGCTATAAGGCTGCAGCTCTACCAGCTGCATCACTTTGTCATCCCTGTTTCAGGGAGTGGTCAGTTTATCTATAGCAGATCTGAGAAAATGTTCATAGATAATGACACAAATTTTTGGAAGGGAGAATAATTAACTATTCTTAAATAGACTGATCCTGACTCAATCCATATATATTGGTGAATTATATATGGGCAATTTAATTATATTCAGGTATAAATTTGGATAACTTCCCATTTAGTGGAGCAACTTCCCCATTTGGGTTTGAGAATATGCAATGGAAATTACCACTTCATTTTAGTCAAGAATTCAAAAATACTCTACTACCTAATACAGTATTTCCAAAATACCTTTAAAATATTAAGTTACCAGAACAGTCTTCTATAATAATGTAGATCCAGAAATGTCCTGATATATCTCAATATAATGTGCCATTGTCTATTGTTTCCATTTCTAAGAAAAACAGTTGGGTTGACAGGTTCTGTCAAAGTTCAGTTTTGTTTCCCCACATGTGTGTGTTGTATTTTGATATCCAAGCAAACCTCAGAGTGAACTTCTTTTTGCTTAAATTGCAATCCTGGTTTGATCATACCCTTAGACTTTGGGTAAATTTCTCTTTGACTATTTTATTTCAGAAACATAACTAACAACCGTGCATTTGTTAAGCACATGCATCTGGCAAAGTCTTAAGTCCAAATTGTCATCATGCAGCATCTGATGTTTGCAGAGAAATTCTTATACTTATGAAGCTGCTAATCTCCTGCTACTGTCCCTATGGCTCTGAAAGACTAGCTGTCAGATTTTCAATAATTGAATTAAACTACACTTTAATAATACATGAATTAACATTAACTAAACAATATTATATTTTAATATTGCCTCCTTGAAAGAATAGCAAATTCTTAGCTGTAATTGAATTGAAACTATTTTAAAAGCTCAACTAATTTAAAACTAAACTAGCTTTGAAATAAAAAGAGAAGATATGGGAATACTAAGCAGTTCAGGCAATATTTATGGAGACAAAGCAGTTAATACCTCAGGACCCTTCATAAGAAGAAGGAAGATTAGAAAACAGGCCTTTTAAATTGCAGAGAGGGGGAACGGTACCGAGAACAAACAGGATACTGTAAATCTATTACTGTAACTTTGAATTTCAGCTTCAAGGCCATCTTATCTCTAACTGCTCAGTTTTATTGCCAAGATTTTATTGCTTAAAAGATTCTCTATTCACCATCTCCTGAATATCAGCAATTAAAACTTTAACCTTCAGACTTTAGTTCATATTTCTTTTCAAGAATGGGTGTACAAACATGAAAAGCAAGTTAACAAATTAAGTTAAAAAAACCCTTTCATACAACTTAGAAGTGTCAATTTATGTAATATGATAGAAGTTCAAAGGTGTACCAACCTTGAAGGATAAAAATACACTCAGACCATTTATGTTAGTTAAAAACCAAAAGTGTGGCCCAAGGATCTCAAAAAATAAAATGTAGATGTACACAAATGAACACCTTCCAGCAACAATGGTGGAATTACAGAAGTTTAACAGCTTTCATTTTTGTACAGAATAGTGACTGATACTGGACACAAGCTGCAGCCACTTTTTAAAGACATACTTTTACAAGGAATGACGGGTAAACTTTAAATTAACATGAATTTAGACCCTCTGCTGGATTGATAGCTCCAGCATTAGTTGCTATTTTAAATATCGTTTATGTTCATTGGATCAACTTATCAAATTCTGATAAGAAACTCCTCCTGGGTCATGGATGAGATTACCCACATCCTCATCATACCCAGGTGGAGTCAATGTTATTGTTGCTACTGCCTCCTGCTGTTTGCCTGACTCCTCTTGTGGATCTAAAATCTTGTGGTTACACAAGTAATGGCCCATTTCTTGTTAAGGTTGGTTGGTGGTCTCCCTAAGTGCCACACTACATTCTCTAACTCTTCTGTAGGGATCAGATTTTCAGCCTAGTTCTGCTTCAGTGCATCTTTCATTCTTGCAATTCATGAAAAACACCAGCAACCTGCAAAGTAATTAAACTTTGTTAGTGGGGATTTGATGTACGGGAAGCAGTAGGGGAAAATGCCATGGTCACTGCCACTGCAACTGCATGTTCTTTTCCTCATTGCTTTTCAATCTTCTGAATAATGATGTGACAATGTTCCTGATCCATCCCTCTGCAAGATTTGCCATTTTTAGATTTTTTTTTGTTTTCAAGGTGCAGTTTAGTCTAATTCATGGGACTAGTTCACGATTACAAAAAAAAACACAAAGCATGAACTCCTTTCTTCATAGACAGATGGATAGATATCTTTATTAGTCACATGTACATCAAAACACACAGTGAAGTAAAAACATTAAATGTTGGAAACACTCAGCAGATCAAGCAGTAGCTGTGGAGAGAGAAACACAACTTTCTCTCTCTGTGTGGAAGTGAGGTAGCTACATTTTCTGCAATGCGGCTTGAATCTCTAATATGATTTCCAGGTCAGACAACAATAAATTAATTCATTGCCCTTGCAATTTGTCTTCTGAAGCACTGCAGGGTGAAATTATACCATGGAGACACAAGAGACTGAAGATGAAGCCAGATTTTTGGAGTGGGGGTGGAGGGAAGGGTGAAGAGCTGGGAGGGTGATAAATGGGAATGTAAAGGCTACCAGTGCTGGAGTCTGATAAGTAAGGAAGGTGACGATGGGATCCATTAGGGGAGAGGTGCAGGGCAGATAGAAGCCAATGGGGGAGAGAATTCGGTGGGTGAAATGTGTAGGTAGTAGATGGATGGAACCAGGAGGGGTAGGGGGATGCAAATGGGTGATGGGAGCTGGAGGGAGATGTGGGAAAAAGGACAAAAAAATGGGAGGACTGGAGGTGGATTGGAAGGAGGGGAGGGGGTGTTAACACAGAAGGGAAGGGTTAACTGAAATTGCAAGGTTCAATGTTCATACCATTGGGTTGTAGACTACCCAGGTTGAATGTGAGGGGTGTCACGAACCAGCAACAAAAGAAACACACTGGGCATGATTTAGTGTTAAAAACTATTTTATTAATTACTACTTATGATAATACGTCAAATAAAAGTAAAAATGTTAGTATGTTAGAATTCAAAAATGTTAAACCTCGAACATTAACCCCAAAACTAAACTCTTCGTGTGTGTGTGTGTGTGTGTGTGTGTGGCAAAGTCCAAAACTCCCAGTTCCGGAATGGTTCTTAAAGTTCAGTTCCGCAAGCCGTAAGGTGAAACATGAGCAAGGGCTTCTTCAACAACCACCGTTGTCTGAAGATAAGACGTAGACGTAGAGAAACATAGAGAGAGTACATATGAAATCCAAATGTTCCACGATGGAACCCAAACGACACTTCAGTGTTTACTTGGTAGTGACTTCCTCACCCCGAAAAACATCCGAATCGTGGTCGTCCACACACAAATACCTGTTTCCTTCTACAGGTCAGCAACAAAGTGAACTCCACCGGATTACTTCCAACTTCCATACATGGATTTCAGTGGCAGACACAGTTATTGTTTCTCATCCATCGATAGAGAAAACAAGCAGGCTGGTGTCTCTCTCCCTTCTCTCTCTCTCTCTTCTTCTTCTTCTTCTTCTTCTTCTTCTGACTTTTTCAACAACGTCATTACGTCCTTTATCTTCTATTGACGTAAGCACGCCCCACACACACATACACACACACTCTCTATCTTAAAGGGACTTTCACTGAGTCCGTAACAGGTGTTGTTCCTCAAGCTTGCAATGGGCCTTACCCTGGCCGTGGAGAAGGCCGAGGGCAGACAGGTTGGTGTGGGAGTGGGAAGGGGAGTTGAAATGGCATGCAACTGGGTGCTCAAAATGGCCATTGCAAACAGAGTGTAGGCACTCTGTAAATCTGTCTTCTAGTCTTCCACTTGGTCTCGCTGATGTAGAGGAGGCCACATCGGGAGCACCAAATGCAGTAGGTGAGGTTGGAGGAGGTGCACGTGAATCTTTGCCTCTCCTGGAAGAACTGCTTAGCTCCCTGGATGGTGGTAAGGGAAGAGGTGTAAGAACAAGTGTTGCATCTCCTGCGTTTGCTGGGGAAAGTGCTAGTGGTCAGGGAGGGGTGGGTGGGGAGGGATGAGCAGACCAGGGAGTCATGGAGGGAGTGGTCCCTGCAGACGGCAATAAAGGGTGGGAAAGATGTAGCTGATGGTGGGATTCCTTCGCAGCTGGCGGAAATGATGAAGGAGGATGTGCTGGTTGCAGATAATAATGGGGCGGAAGGTGAGGACGAGGGGAACTCTTCTGTTTGGAGGGAAGTGGGCTGAGAGCAGAAGTCTGTGAAATGGAGGAAATGTGAGAGAGGGCTCCATCAACCACAGTAGAAGGGAAGCCACATTGTTCAGCAACCACAGTAGGGGGGAAGTCACGTTCTCTTGGGCCTCATCTGCTCTCCAGACGAGGACTTCCATTCCAGGACGATTGAAATTTCCTGCTTTTTCAGGAAAAGTGGTTGACGGAACGACGATTTGCGGAGCACCTGCACTCGATCTGTAATGATAAACCAGAGCTCCCAGCTGCATGCCATGTCAACTCCCCTTCCCATTCCCCCACCAACCTGTCTGTCCTCGGCCTTCTCCACTGCCAGGGTGAGGCCCGACACAAACTAGAGGACTAATACCCTATATTCTGCCTGAGTACTTTACAACCCAGTGGTATGAACATTTTATTTTCCATTTCAGGTAATCCTGTGTTTTTCCACCCTGCCTCCCCCCACCCCACCCCCTTCTTCCAATCCGCTGCTGATCTTCCCAATTTTGTTCATTTTCTCATACCCCACTCTAGCCACCCCATTGCCCATTTTTGTCCCCTCCCCCTATTGGTTCCGCCCACCTAGTACCCACACACTTCACCCACTGGATCCTCTGCCCCATCTGGTTCCATCTGCCTTTTATGTCTCCCCTAATGATTCCCATCAATACCTTCCTTAATTTTTTTTGTTGTTCTCTGCCTCTATCTTTCATCCACCTTCCTTCCACCCCTACCTGGCTCCATCTGCCCATCATCCTTCACCCCTCCTCAGTCCACCAATCACCTACTGGCCCCTGTCTCACCCCTCCCCCTCTCCCTTTTATATTGGATATCTTCACTTTTAGACCTGGTGCAGGTTTTTGACCCGAATTTTCAACAATTCCTTCCCTGCCCCCGCCCCCCAGCTGCTGCTCGACTCGCTGAGTTCCTCCAGCAGATTGTTTGTTGCTTGAAATTAGACCACGTTGTCCTGGAAATAAATTGCTGGCCCACTCCTCACCCTGATACCTCAATTAACCCAGGCCCTTCCCCTTCCCCCAATATTGTCTGAGGCCCTGAGAAGGATGCCCTTCCAACTCATGTTCTGATTGGCCTAGCAACCAACCAATTGTTCCCCTCCCAGCCCCTCCCCCCCCCCAGCACCTCTGATCTGCCCCCTTCCCAATCAACTCTCTGATCATGTAAGGACCCCAGCCAAGTGTTTCTACTTAGGATGACCCAATATGTCAACATGTCTGTTAAGTGGTTGAATTCTATTTAAATTTAATGAATAAGAGAAGTTAAATCTTAATCCCATCATAAAATAACAAAGGGAAACATGCCCCCGGTTTACTGTGGAACTTTGTTTCAAATATTTCAATTGCATAAAACTAAACATCTCAGGTAGTCCTCCCAATAATGATTTCCAATGCGGATAAGTTATATTAATCACTTCTTGTATCAGAATGTAGAAGATTGGAAGTTAAAGTGTCCATTTTATCCTGTCACTCAGTGCATTGGATGGTTGAGTGCGCAGCTTCACAGAAGATGCCTTAGAAAGTAATTTGATCAACTGTGGGCACCTACATTATCATGTGGGCTGCTACATCACCATAGTGATGTTGAGTGCAGCTTAAGTACACTTATCCTCTGTTTTGACCTTGCACAGTATCAGGAGCCTTCAGTATTGGAGCGTTGCCAGCTGAGTAATTACTGAGGAATCTACAACAGGAGTATCTCAGCAACCTGTTCCTTGAGAAACACCCTGTGTTAGTTGTAGCTCACTCTAAAGACTTGAGGAAACGTCTGGGTAACCTGCAGCGTGCCACTAGTTCCGCAACAATCATTGCTTGGAGCTATCATGAATAATTACATTAGGTATGTGTCTGATGCCAGAAAAACATCAGGATCATATTGTGGATCATGCACAGAGGTACTTGATTCAACTTTGAGATTGGCACAATATCCTTACAGAAATTATTGCAAGCGCAATTTAGTCTGGATAAAATCTAATTGTGGGTAATCAGCATCTAAAATTGGTTGCTACATCTTCCAGGCTAATGCATTATATTTGATATTCCTCTTGTAGGTGCAAGTGCTTCCTGTCCTTTCTTGAACACAAGCCCATTAGAATTGCTCTGAATTATAAGAAGTTACTTCCTGTGGAGTGGACTGGAATTCATGACATTCTAAATCAGTGTTACCACTAATCCAAGGCTGACATCTATCAATGAACTGGATGATTGCAACATGGTTGAGGAAATGGTATTGTATTTATTTGCACACAAGATGCAAGGATCTTAAATAAGAAAATAATTAGCAGGCCTATTTGATCCCATGGAACAAAGCCCAGGTCTTTTAGTGTAAATAGATGTAACATTTTGCACTTGGGCAGAGGCACATACACAGAATACAGAGTTTCATTCTTATGGCTGCAAAGTGGGAGAAAGACACAGGAGTTATTGTGAACTAGTGGTGCTGTGTAACCAGGAGCACGCATCCCTTCTAGATCCATATTAAGTGCTGTTTAAACAGTCTCCATCAGCCCCTTTAAGGTTACCTGGCAAGACTAGGGTAAATGCAACAGTGTACGCTTCATCTATTTTCTCATGGATGTGGGGGCAGGACTGTAAAATCATTAGAAAATCTAAGCCTGTTTAGGAAGGTATGTGGGGAGTAGGACATTACATGTAGAAATTAGTCTGAACATAACAGTGAGAAGCTTTGCTCTTAACTTTAAAGACTGTGATGCACAACATCTGGTCTGCGGCCACATCTCACTTACATCTGTCATTCTCACATCCTGCTCTTTCTGGTCACTCGCCTTGCTAGTTGCTCCCGTGTAAGCTTGCCAACAGTTCCACAGTACCACAGGACGGCTCCAATTGAAAAGCAGTAACTGCAGATGCCGAAAATCTGAAATAAAACAGGACATCCTGGAAATAATTGGCAGGTCAGGCAGCATCAGTGGAGAAAGAAGTAGAGTCGATGTTTCTTCAAAAGTTCTGGAGGGTCATTGACTTAAAATGTTAACTCTGTTTTTCTATCCACAGATGCTGCCTAATCTGCTGAGTATTTTCAGCATTTTCTGTTTATATTACAGGACAACAACTTCTTAAAAAGAAGTGCATAGAGACCAAGAGGATCGTTCTAGTGTGGGCACAGGTCTTGTACCCTATCAGAGATGTTCCCTTTGTTCTACACATCCTGCCCCCCACCTTCTCTGTCACTGAAAATCAAAACTAACTTTTCTGTCTTCCCCAGTTCTGATGAAGGGTCTTGGACCTGAAATATTTCCAAACAAATTGTGCAGAAACATTTTTTAAGGTATATGATTAAGATCTTCAAAATAATGGAAAGTTGGGCTCAGTAACTATCCATTATTTTGAAGATCTTAATCATACACCCTTTGAAACAATTTCTGCACTATTTATTTATTTGTAAGGTCAAATTTACAATCAAACCAATTCCAAGGCCCACTCATAAGAAACATGTTTTAGTTCATCTGCCTGTCCTGCTGAGTTTTTTCAGCATTTTCTGTTTTTATTTCAGATTTCCAGTATCTGCAGTTTTTGGGTTTTCAGACTGCTGTTAGTTTGTCCAGGGCCCTTTTGATGCCAACCTTAGGTTCCCAGGTCCATCTAATGCCAGGCCTTGCAGCCCATCTGTTGCTAGGACTCAGCTGGGTCTGGAGCCGAGACCCCAACTTGGCCCAGGATCAGGGATGAGTAACACAGAGATCATGTTGTGCTCAGCCAAATTGAGATCCAGGTCCTTTTCAGCTTTAAACCCAGATGTGCTGTGCTGGTGAGTACAGGTCTGTGATTCTTTAACATTGAGGTATGGCATAAATGGGCACAGTTTAGTCACTGTATAATGCAGGGATACAGACTGGTGGGCACAGCTCTGTCACTCCTTAACACTGAGGTGTGGTACTAGTGGGCACAGTTCAGTCACTGTATAACAGAGGGGTACAGACGGGCACAGGTCTGGCTAAGTGGAAAGGAGTACTGAAGATGTGGGGAGTGTAACAGTAACTGGGTTAGTGGGAAGTCACTGAGGAGACAGTGAATGGAGTACCAAGGTGATAGTGAGGAAGCAGCAAGAATTACGGTTTGCATATTTTTTAAACATGACAAGAAGTATTAGTATCTGGTAATGTTGAACTAAAACACGTTTCTTGTGAGTGGGCCTTGGGATTGGTTTGATTGTAAGTCTGACCTTGCAAACAAATAAATTGTGCAGAAATTGTTTTAAAGGGTATATCATTAAGATCTTCAAAATAATGGATCATTACTAACCCTAACTTTCCATTATTTTGAAGATCTTAATCATGTAACTTAAAATACACAACTTGTTTGCTTGGAAAAGTCATCTGAGTTCAAGGGAGGACCAGAGTACATGAACAAAGATGAGGTGCACCGTTCTCCAGGATGAAAGTGACAAACAACCTGCTGGAGGACCTCAGTGTGTCGAGCAGCACCTGTGGGAGGAAAGGAACTGTTGATGCTTTGGAACTGAGAGTGGAGAAGGGAGAAGGGGAGTGGTGAAACGGCAGCCTGAGGTGTTTGGTGGACTGAGGAGGAGTGAAAGGTGATAGGCAGGTTACACCATGTAGGGAGAAGGAGGGGTTTTGTGGAGCTGGGAGATATTGGTCGGTGGATGGTAGACAAAGACAGAGAAAAAAAATGAGAGGCAGATGGAGCGAGGTGGGGGGAGGGGAGTGTGAAGGGCAGAGACGGCTGCTGGAGGGGGAGATAAGCAGGAACACAAAGGGCTACCAGTGCTGGACTCTGATAATGATAGGAACCATTAGAGGAGAGGTAAATGGCAGGTGGAACCAGAACCAGATGGGGGAGGGCTGGGGTGGGAAGAAAAGCTTATTTTTTTTTACTCATTCTCATTTATTACTTGATCTGGTGTATTAAGTTATATTCTCCCTTAACGTCTGTTAGACAATTTATCCTTGATCTTCATAATATTCTTCAGCTAATCATATCCTTAAGGATTCTGGGCAATTACTGACCTTGCAATGTTTCTCCTTTCATTTTCAAATGGGAATTACTTTCATCCAATGTCACTAGCCTTCTGTAGTAAATATAAAACCCGGTGGACAGAGGAAAAGTCTCAAAGTTATCCTCAGATACTCCTGAAAATAGTGTAGCACGCCGCTGACTTGTGGGAATCCACAGATGTTCTAGCTCTAAGTGGAGAAGCAGCATTCGGGACAGTGCTGAGAACCTCGAGCACATACAGCAGGAGCATGTGGAATCCCAGCATAAAAGGTGGAAGGAGCGCACCACCTCCCAAGTGATCCATCCACCCACCCAGCCACTCTCTCAGGCACCTCCTGTCCCACCTGTTGCAGAGTCTGTGTACCCCACTTTGGCCTCATTGGCCAACTCAGAAGCCACAAAACTGGGGTGTAGCATGAGGGGCTGCCTAAGAAGAAGACAGTGTGAATTGTAATCTGCATTGTGCCACCCTATGCCAGTTCGCTCGATGTACAGTGTCAGTACCATTCCTGGTTACTCATTTCTTGATGAGACTGTTAAATGGAAGCATGCTTTCCACTTCAAGAGCCATAGAGTCATATGGCGTGGAGACAGGCTCTTCAGCCCACCATGTCCCTGCCAGCCATCAAGTACCTATTTATACTAATCCATTTTCCAGCACTCATCCCATAGCCTTCTATGCCCTGCTGTTCCAAGTGCTCATGTGAATCCTTCTTAAAGTTGTGAGAGTACTCGCCTCCACCATCCCCGCAGGCAGTGTGTTCTTGACTTCAACCACCTTCTGGGTTAAGGAAATTCCTCCCCCAGGTCTCCCATCCCTTTACCTTAAACCAATGCTCTCTGGTTAGACAGTCATGACGATGGAAAACATTTCTCCCTATCCACCCTATTTTTGGCCTTCATAGTTTTGTATACCTCAATAACGTCCCACCTCAGTCTTCTCCATCACAAGGAAAACAAAACCAGCCTCAGCTGAAATGCTCCATCCATTTAAATATTTCCTGTAAAATAAATACTTACAGGAACAGGCTCTACCATGGGTTCTAAACATTGATAGAAATAAGTGCAACTTTGGGAAATCATTGACAGTTTTTTTAGGGGTTTTAACTATTTCAAGTGGAAAAGATTTAAAACCATAAAAGGAGGCATTTCCCACCATCAAATTAAATTATTTTAATACTTTAACAAAAATAATTAGCTTTGACTATAGTTGTTTACAAGTCTGTACAGATATTTCTGCCAGGGCAGAGAATATTTCAGAAAATTCTTGTATACTACTGCTTTAAAATTTCAATATAAAAAATTGACTAAAATGCAATCATACAACAAGAAACAGTACTATTAACTGATCGGAGAGTTAAAACCTCATTAAGAGTCATCGGAAAGCAATAGTAAAGAAAGCAATTGACTGAATTGAAATCCAGATTCTAATGGCAGTGAAAGCTCTTGGACTTGAGGTGTTGTATACAAAAGGTAAATATCTGGAAACACGAGTAGTGAATGTGAATGGAACAGTGAAGAACAACTGCAGATTACATAAAAAACAGAAATTAAATTTACATGCAAAACTAGCACAAGTAACCAAAAGTAAGTTTTACCATTGACAAGTTTTATTGTAACAAGGCAATTATCATGGAGCATCTGACCAGTTCACCATATAGATTATCTAGACATTGAAAGGTTCCAGAAAATAAATCAGCTGAGTGTTGCCTCAGAAACAGACAAATGGTTATTACTTTGATGTTAACTTTTGAAATATACACCAGAGCTGCTAAATTATTCAACCTACCACTTGCATTCCTTCAAAATACCCAAATAAATAATAGGAAATAAATGTTGGCTAGCTGAATCACATAGTGGGCTATTAAACAAGCTTCATGATGCAGGTGTGTACTTGAAGGTAATATGAAAAATATAAAAAGGTGAACTGCAATATTTTTACTTTGGAGTACTAGAGTATTGGTTAAGACTGTAATGGTGGTGCCTCTGTAATTTTCTTTTGTGTTAAAGGCAATCAATTGTGATACAATATTTTGTTTCATTGAACCCCTACCTCAATCATTGAAGGCAACGTACTGTGGACTCAGCAAGCTTTAGGGACACATTCATAGCTATTGATATTTGACATGAGTCCTTGGTTTTAAAATATATACATGGATGAATCTGTTCCTTGGCATTGATCCTTGTAAACAAGGCTTTCTGAACTCTACCAGTACTATGGAGTGAAAAGAAAACACACATGATTTTTACTAAAGATCCAATATATCATCAAGGCTTTGCTCTATGTCACACAACACTTCATGTTGCAAACAGCTCATATTTAATCCCAGCTGCATCATAGCACAACAGTGGTAGGAATTATTTGATAATGCACTTAGGTAATTCTAGGGTTCCATTATCATTGATAAACTAAAGCAGCCAAAGTCTTTAGTCTGTGTGGATGTTTTACATTGCAATTTGTAATAGGCAAGAAACAAATCATGACCACATAGATATACAGCAGTCAACTGTTTGTGAGCAGTGGTTCACCAAAATTTGACTCAACCAGAACTACAAGATTCACTTGATCTCTGTAATAAACAGCACAGAATCAAGATAAAGTTAGTTATAAGAAAAAATGAACAGTTTTTATAATGACATTGGACAAAAACAGACCCTAATTTCTGTTTTCACCAAAGTTGGTATGTTTTAGAGCAAATGAGGAGATTCTACCAGAGCAGGGAAAAGCTCACTTTTGCTCTCCAAATAACTGGAATCCAGGAGGACAACCCTACAAGATTACATCTTACCAAAGATTTACCACTTTGTAAAAGATGAAATTCCACAGATTGCTCACTCCTTGTGCTTTACACAATACGTTTTTTCCTTCTACCAAAGCATAGTGAACCCAGATTTTAAAAACCTGCTAAATATGCATGTTAAATATGATAAATAATATAGAATACTGCTTTGAGATAGACTATATTATTGCAACAAGATTTAGCACTAGTGACATATCAAAATGAAAATTTTGCTCATAATTTGTATAAATGCTGTGGGTAGGTCAAATAGGACTGCCTTTGTAAATAGCAAGCTTTAGCCCCTTGATAAATGGACTAAGTTGTAAGTTCGATTTCATCAGTGACTTTCATCAGCTACGAATGAAATAATGGCATTATCTCAATGTATTATAACTTTACAGGTACAATCTTTCATTAAGAAGGACAATGTATTAAATAACGAATGAATCACTATTTGAAAGCACATTCAACGTGAATCTGTTGCTATTTAGTGGTGTATTCGTAGTGGGATTCTTTTGGAATTCCAGAAATAAAGTGCTCTTTAGATCCCGTCTTTTAACCAGAACCTATAAATAAAAAGCAGAGATGCATAGGAGATTGACTATGTAATTCCAGGCATACATCAATCTACAAATTTGGTCAAGTTAGAATAGTCATGGTCTACAACATTCAGCACTCTAGCTCTTTGCAATTACACTTAAAAATATTTCAAGGAAAACTATCATTTTTGTAGTGGACGAGCAAAATTCCATTGCCCTACGACTCCTTACCACGCAGTCATAGGACTTGAATGTGGGCTCTGGACTTAAACCAGCAGCTGAAGAAAAACATGTAATGGCTCTCTAGAGCAGCTGGCTGTTAACTTACCTGATCTAAGCTTCTGTTCCTTCACAGGAGGGGAGACAGATGCCAGCATGAACCTGCTCCCCATTGGTGGCTCAGACATTGGGAGGAGATGAGACACTGGCTGCTGCTCAGGTTCAGGGTGTGGAAAAGATTAAAGGCAGGTGTATCTTGTATCCAAAAATGATGGCAATATGTGGGGTAAGAAGAGTTCCACAGGGACTAAGGAGGAACTGGTGGAGCAAGATCAGGAGAAGAAGGTTTGGTGAAAGATAGTTGGGTGAAAAGACATGAAGGCAAACAGCATTTATAACTCCGTCACCATCCTCATTTCCCACAAACTCAATTGTAGCTCCCACTTCACCTGCAGTATAGGAACAAATGTGATGATTTTACACGCAGCATTAAGGAAACCTATATAGTACTCAGTGCCTCAGCATAATCAGTCCTCCCATTCACCCATCCCATGGTGGACCAGACATCAATATGGCAGATGTCACTGTGCCGTTGCTCACATTAACACTTTAAAAACCTGTGCCACCTTCATCTATTTCTCACTTTTGTCACAGAAATTCATTGCTTTCGGGAAGGTGTACTAAAGATCGTTGTGTGGATTTGCACAGTGATATCCAGCAGCACCCAAGGCCCTAAACACCCAGAACAGTGTGACCTAATTTCTCAGGCAACACTCGAAAAAGATCTTTGTTTAGAGATTGACATAGGTCCCTGCATATTTGACACCGAAATTCCTCATTGGGACAAGCATTATACAAATTCAGAAATACCTGGTCTGATTTACTGAACAGTGCAATTTGCCCCAGAAATTCTCTCTTTTTGGAGAAGAAGATTGCACTCATTAGATTGAGGCCTACTGTTACATATTTAAGTACAAGTAAGCACTTCAGAAAACATGTGGACCTCGACTAGAAGACTAAATCTGTTAGAGTGACCAGATCTGGTCACCTCATTATAGGAAGGATGTGGAAGCATTGGAAAGGGTGCAGAGGAGATTTACCAGGATGCTGCCTGGTTTAGAGAGTATGCATTATGAGGACAGACCAAGGGAGCTAGGGCTTTACTCTTTGGAGAGAAGGAGGATGAGAGGAGACATGATAGAGGTGTACAAAATATTAAGAGGAATAGATAGAGTGGACAGCCAGCACCTCTTTCCCAGGGCACCAATGCTCAATACAAGAGGGCATGGCCTTAAAGTAATGGGTGGGAAGTTCAAGAGAGATATCAGAGGAAGGTATTTTACCCAGAGAGTGGTTGGGGCATGGAATGCGCTGCTTGGGGTGGTGGTGAAGGCAGGTACATTGGTCAAATTCAAGAGATTACTAGATAGGCATATGGAGGAATTTAAAATAGAGGGATATGTGGGAGGAAGGGGTTAGACAGTCTTAGGTGAGGTTTAAAGGTCGGCACAACATTGTGGGCTGAAGGGCTTGTATTGTGCTGTACTGTTCTATGTTGTATGCTCTATGAGTGCAAGTTAAAGAATTCAAACTTACTCGAGCCCTGGTACTGAAGTTTATCATGAAAATCTTCAGTAACGGATCAGACACTCTGGAAGTTTGAGCTAAGTCCTTCCATTTGATAATTCTGGGCGCTGACCTCAGACACCATGATACCTCCTCAACCTCCACTCTAAGGCAAAGCTAAAGCTTATCCACCCCTGTATCTGAAGGTAAAAACCCACCGAAAGCTGACACTTGAAGAACACCTGCCCTGACTGGCGACTGCAACTTTGGAAGTAAAGGATTTATGGAGTTTGCACACACAAAAAAAATTGCCCCCCTGCAGCCTAGATAAACGGACATTGTTGTTGACTTCTCTGTCCCAGATATTTAAGGTTATGAATGAATGATGAAGTCTGGCAAAATTAAATGTTTATCTAGAAGCTGATGAGAAGATATTTAAAAACACTGATGAAGCCACGGGAGTCAGGCAAGTGGGTCACAGTCAGGAGAGGGAAGGGGAAGGGGAAGAGTCAGGTTCTAGAGAGTACCCCTGTGGCTGTACCCCTTGACAATAAGTATTCCTGCTTGAGTGCTGTTGGGGGAGACAGCCTACCTGGGGGAAGCAACAGTGGCAATTTCTCTGGCACAAGAGTCCGGCCCTGTGGCTCAGGAGGGTAGGGAAGGAGAGAGGAGGGCACTAGTGATGGGGGACTCTATAGTTAGCTGGGCAGACAAGCGATTCTGTGGACGAGGAAAGAAACTCGGAAGGTAGTTTGCCTCCCAGGTACCAGGGTCCGGGATGTTTCAGATCGCATCCAAGATATCCTGAAGGGGGAGGGAGAACAGCTAGAGGTTGTGGTACATATTGGTACCAACGACATAGGTAGGGAAAGGAATGAGATCCTGAAAAAAGACTATAGAGAATTAGGAAGGAAGTTGAGAAGCAGGACCTCAAAGGTAGTAATTTCCAGGTTACTGCCTGTGTTAAATGACAGTGGGTATAGGAACAGAATGAGGAGGAGGTTAAATGCGTGGCTGAGGGATTGGCGTAAGGAGCAGGGATTCAGGTTTCTGGATCATTGGGGCCTCTTTTGGAGCAGGTATGACCTGTTCAAAGACGATGGGTAGCACTTGACTCCCGGGGGACCAATATCCTGGCGGGGAGGTTTGTTAAGGCTACTGGGGAGGGTTTAAACTAGAATTGTTGCGGGGGGGGGGGGGGTGGGATCCGAACTGGAGAGACTGGGGAAGAGGTGTTTGGCTCTCAAATAGAGAAAGCTAGTAGTAGGTATGATAGGCAGGTGATAGAGAAGGGACGTTCTCAGACAGGTTTGAGATGTGTCTATTTTAAAACAAGGAGTATTGTGAACAAGGCAGACGAGCTTAGAGCTTGGATCAATACTTGGAGCTATGATGTGGTGGCCATTACGGAGACTTGGATGGCTCAGGGACTGGAATGGTTGCTTCAAGTGCCGGGTTTTAGATGTTTCAGAAAGGACAGGGAGGGAAGCAAAAGAGGTGGGGGAGTGGCACTGTTGATCAGAGATAGTGTCACGGCTGCGGAAAAGGTGAACGTCATGTAGGGACTGTCTACAGAGTCTCTGTGGGTGGAGGTTAGGAACAGGAAGGGGTCAATAACTTTACTGGGTGTTTTTTTATAGGCTGCCCAATAGTAACAGGGATATTGAGGAGCAGATAGGGAAGCAGATCCTAGAAAGGTGTGAGAATAACAGAGTTGCTGTGATGGGGGATTTTAATTTCCCAAACATCGATTGGCATCTCCAGACAGTGAGGGGTTTAGATGGGGAGGAGTTTGTTAAGTGTGTTCAGGAAGGATTCTTGACACAATATGTAGATAGTCCTACAAGAGGAGAGGCTGTGCTTGATTTGGTATTGGGAAATGAACCTGGTCAGGTGTCAGATCTCTCAGTGGGTGAACATTTTGGTGATAGTGATCATAATTCTATCTCCTTTACGTTAGCACTGGAGAGAGATAGGAACAGACAGACTAGAAAGGAGTTTACTTGGAATAACGGGAATTATGAGGCTCTCAGGCAGGAAATTGGAAGATTAGATTGGGAACAGATGTTCTCAGGGAAAAGTACGGAAGAAATGTGGCAAATATTCAGGGGATATTTGTGTGGAGTTCTGCATAGGCATGTTCCAATGAGACAGGAGAGTCACAAGAGGATACAGGAACCGTGGTGTACAAAGACTATAATAAATCTAGTCAAAAGGAAAAGAAAAGCTTCCAAAAGGTACAGAGAGCTAGGTAATGTTAGAGATCTGGAAGAGTATAAAGCTAATAGGAAGGAGCTTAAGAAGGAGATTAGGAGAGCCAGAAGGGGGCATGAGAAGGCCTTGGCGGGCAGGATTAAGGAAAACCCCAAGGCATTCTACAGGTATGTGAAGAGCAAGAGGATAAGATGTGAAAGAATAGGGCCTATCAAGTGCAGTAGTGGGAACGTGTGTATGGATCCGGAAGGAATGGCGGAGGTACTTAATTAATACTTTACGTCAGTATTCACTACGGAAAAATATCTGGGGGATTGTAGTGGGGACTTGCAGTGGGCTGAAAAGCTTGAGCATATAGATATTAGGAAAGACGAGGTGCTGAAACTTTTGGAAAGCATCAAGTTGGATAAGTTGCCAGGACCAGATGAGATGTACCCCAGGCTGCTGTGCGATGCGAGGGAAGAGATTGCGGAGCCTCTGACAATGATCTTTGCATCATCGATGGAGACGGGAGAGGTTCTGGAAGATTGGAGGGTTGCGGATGTTGTTCTCTTATTCAAGAAAGGGAGTAGGGATAGCCCAGGGAATTATAGACCAGTGAGTCTCACCTCAGTGGTTGGTAAGCTAATGGAAAAGATCCTGAGAGGCAGGATTTATGAGCATTTGGAGAGGTATAATATGATTAGGAATAGTCAGCATGGCTTTGTCAAGGGCAGGTCCTGCCTTACGAGCCTGATTGAATTTTTTGAGGATGTGACTAAACACATCGGTGAAGGGAGGGCAGTAGATGTAGTGTATATGGATTTCAGCAAAGCGTTTGATAAGGTACCCCATGCAAGGCTGACTGAGAAAGTAAGGAGGCATGGGATCCAAGGGGGCATTGCAGTGTGGATTCAGAACTGGCTGGCCCACAGAAGGCAAAGAGTGGTTGTTGAAGGGTCGTATTCTGTGTGGAGGTCGGTGACCAGTGGTGTACCTCAGGGATCTGTACTGGGACCCTTGCTCTTTGTGATTTTTATAAACAACCTGGATGAGGAAGTGGAGGGGTGGGTTAGTAAGTTTGTGGATGACACAAAGGTTGGGGGTGTTGTGGATAGTTTGGAGGGCTCTCAGAGGTTACAGAGGGACATAGATAGGATGCAAAGTTGGGCTGAGAAGTGGCAGATGCAGTTCAACCCAGATAAGTGTGAAGTGGTTCATTTTGGTAGGTCAAATATGATGGCAGAGTATAGTATTAATTGTAGGACTCTTGGCAGTGTGGAGGATCAGAGGGATCTTGGGGTCTGAGTCCATAAGATGCTCAAAGTGGCTGCGCAGGTTGACTATGTGGTTAAGAAGGCATATGGTGTATTGTTCTTCATCAATCGTGGAATTGAATTTAGGAGCCGAGAGATATTGTTGCAGCTATATAGGACCCTGATCAGACCCCACTTGGAGTACTGTGCTCAGTTCTGGTCGCCTCACTACAGGAAGGATGTGGAAGCCATAGAAAGGGTGCAGAGGAGATTTACTAGGATGCTGCCTGGAATGCGGAGCATGCCTTATGAAAATAGGTTGAGGGAACTTGGCCTTTTCTCCTTGGAGCGACGGAGGATGAGGGGGGACCTGATAGAGGTATATAAGATGATGAGAGGTTTTGATCGAGTAGATAGAGGCTTTTCCCCAGGGCTGAAATGGTGGCCACAAGAGGACATGGGTTTAAGGTGCTGGGGAGTAGGTATAGAGGAGATGTCAGGGGTAAGTTTTTTTTACTCAGAGAGTGGTGAGTGCGTGGAATGGGCTGCTGGCAACGGTGGTGGAGGCGGATACGATAGGGTCTCTTAAGAGACATGGAGCTGAGAAAAATAGAGGGCTATGGGTAAGCCTAGTAATTTCTAGGGTAGGGACATGTTCGGCACAGCTTTGTGGGCTGAAGGGCCTGAACTGTGCTGTAGTTTTTCTATGTTCTATGTTCTAAGGTGTAACAGTGGAAGAACACATAACTTACAGTGGTGGTGTGGTTTTGCTAGAATCATCGGAATCGATGAAGGCTGGTTGGATAACCTTTCATTTTGGTTGCCACTTGGTATTTCTCCTAAATGGATAGAATATAGATTACAGGTAATAATCTGAATGTCCAGAAAGTCACAAGTGTAATTGCATAATTTTATTACCATGAACTGAAGTCATCCTGATATTTCTTGTCAGGACTTGATACTTATTTCTGCATTGCTCAAGTGAAGGGGGTGCTCACACTGGGAGGAGACAGCTGAAATGGAGCAAGCCCTGTCAGGTTCTTTTGGCCTCAGTAGGTCTCCTGTGCACGCACCCCACACACACACACACACACACACACAACTCCACATCCTCCCTAGTGTTCATTTCACGGACGAGAACACCAGTTCTCTTTCACTAAATTCAGGGACTCTTTCTTTTATAAGATATCTTTAGTCACATATACAACGAAACACACAGTGAAATGCATCTTTTTTGCGTAGAGTGTTCTGGGGCAGCCCGCAAGTGTCGCCATGCTTCTGGCACCTTCTCTTTTCCTGGGATAGCTGGTTTGATAAATGATAAGAGACTGAGCAGACTTTGCGAAGTTTAGAAGAATGAGAGGTGATCTCGTTGAAACATACAACATTCTTGAGGAGCTTGAGAGGGTAGATGCAGAGCTGATCTTTCCTCTGCCAGGGTGTCTAAATCAGACGTCAGAATCTCAAAACACTCAGGACTGAGATGGGAAGATATTTCTTCACCCAGGTGGTGAATCTTTGGAATTCACTGCTCAAGAGGGTAGTGGAGGCACAGTCAGTGAGTGCATTCAAGATATAGATCACTAGATTTTTGTTATATTAAAGGAATCATATGAGGTTCATGCAGGAGAGTGGCACTGAGGTACAAGATTGGCCATGGCCTTATTGTATGGCAGAGTAGGCACTAGGGGCTGACTGGCTTACTCCTGCTTCTAGTTCACATGTCTTTGTGTTTTCTCTCCCCCACATCCTCTCCTACTTGGCAACCAATAAAGGAGGTACTTACATTGGCTGCCAGGGGAGTGTCCTTTTAAGGGCTGATTACCTTCCCAGCTCAGCAAATTGTCAGAAGCTGCATTAAACTGAGCCGCCTTCTATCAGGAATAATGTTCCATCTAATGCATGGTTCTGGGTGTAAACCACCCTAATGCTATTTCAAACATCTCTTTTGCTAATTTTACATTTTTTATGTGAAAACTGACATTATAGCAATGCACAGCACCGATTAGGGCACCGAAATAGGGTGAAATCCAACTGCTAGACAATTTTGTGCTTTTAATCCCAGAATACTTACTTAATATAGCAAAGCATTCAAAAACAAAGGCTCTAATTTTTTTATTATATGGTACTACTTTTTACATGAATTTAAATTAAGTATTCTGCCATTATAGAGACTTACCTTCCTCATTGCTAGCTGTATGTGTTGAGGTACATCTGGTATCATATTTGATAGTAGAAATCTCACTACAAACACTAAATGCTAAAAAGAAATAAAGATAATTTCTTATTTAGCTCACAACAGCCTGCATTTATATTGCATCTTTGTACAGAAAATTGTTCCAAGTTACATTTGCATTGGATTTACCCAAATACTGACAAAGACAAAAGAAGGAGATGGAAGGAAGGTTGGCCAAAGAGATAGGATTTAATGAGTTACATAAATGAGAGGGAGTGCAGTGGTTTAGGCAGGGAACTTCAGAGTCCAGTGCCTAGATAGCTGAATGTATGACCAACAACTGGGAAATGGAGGGATGCACAAGAGACTCTGGTGAGGCCTATAGGATTGGAAGGAAGTGCACACATAGGAAAAAGAAAGGCCGTGAACAGATTAACCCCAAGAATACAGTTTGGAAGCATTTGGCATGGCTGAGGAAAACAGAGCCAACTTAACTCAGCAAATGCAGGTCTGAAAGCTAGGCCCAGCTTGATACACCATAAATGAGAGGCAGTTCGAAAGCAGGAGGGCATTGTAATTGTCAAGTCTAGAGATATGTTATGAAGACAGAGGGATCAAATTTGTAATGAATATGGTTTTGATAACCTAGAGTGGGAAACATTAGCAATGTTAGATATTAGTGAGGCCAGTGAAAAAACAGGGTAGTCTGCAGTTTGGTGAGAATGGGGGTCAAGGGAGTAGGAGGTGAGACACCATGGACAAGATTAGCTTGAAAAAGGCATGGGAGATAAATTGGAAAAAGGTTGACTCTCTGATCTTGGGCAGGGGGCACCTGGACAAATAGCAGAGATAGCTGGACTGTAGTCTTGAAAACAATAACGAAAGAAGTCCATGTGCTCCTTGCACTTACTGGAAAAGCATAAGGAGTGCAGGGAAGAGGATTTTAATAAGTCAATTGGTAATCATAAACAAGGCCTTCTTTCATTTGTGTTACAAAATTAGAGTAGTATGTGGTTTAGGCAGAGGAAAGTGTGGGTTAATATCTGCTTTGTTAGTTTTTACAATGCATGGACTATTGATGATTGCCATCACACAGTTCTAACAATGACAGATCTTACTGCACTAGAGGAATAACGTTGTCCCACTGTCTTTAATCATTTCTATTTCCAGCTGTGATAACCAGACCAGTAAAATAACATCAATGTTTATTGTTCAGTGTCCTTTACTCTGTCACATGCATGTAACATCGCCTCTCCAACAGTTTGCTCTGCAGGGTAGAACTGCCTTCCCATGATGATATGACAGAATGATGAAGTACAGATCGGTGCAACATTTGATGTCCTGTGTAGCAAGGAACTACCACAGCTGCAGCCGAAATATTTGACCCAGTTTTATGTTCGGGTTCAGATATCTAGTTCTATCAAGCCAGATAAACAATAAGACAAACAAAATTTCTCACATTGTCTCTCCATTTGTATTACTAATTTAATATAGGAAAGTTTTGCTCCCCCTCCTAAATTCTCACAGCAATGCAAGGTAAATTGGTAACTTATAAAATTATGATAAAAATGTTTGAAGACCACTAGCAATAAAATTGATTCGAGCCAATGAATCCAATTTTATATTAACTGTTCCCCCAGTGAAATTCTCACAGCAAAGTCAAACTTCTGCACATTTCTGTTCTGCTCCCAGTCATTGTAAGTTTTGAAATCAAGGGGAGCAGGACCTGCTCTCTTGGACTGTCTAAAAGGAATCTTACTGTAGGTAGTCAGAGTTTCCATATTACTCTGACCTGGATCAGGTAGGGATTTGGAGCCAGACCTGTGTGCTCCAATGAAGCAAAATGCAATAAAAGAGAAGTGGTGGCACATCCGCAGTGTAAGGCTGGTAGAGAAAAATGTCATATCTTAAAGGCATATGTTATCAACAAAATCACTGTTAAAAATGCTATGGACTGGATCCCAACATTATAAGCATCTCAAATTCACTCCAAAATAGTGTAACATTCCTTATTGGAAGGCACATTTCTTTTTGCTTACCAGTGCAAACATATGTTGAGACCTAAGATCAAAACCCATATGGCAGCCATTCCCCCTGTAAATAAGTTTCATGTTATGTAATTACAAAGATCTACCAAAACCATATCAATAATTCATTAAAAATAAACATTTTCTGTAGTAATCATTTAAGGTGAGATTTATTAAGAGTAATAATGTACCTCAATAACTATGAGAATGATCAGTTTTTCATAAAAGGGTCTTTCCCTCCCAAATTCTGTGTTGAAAGCAATCAAGCAGGCATTGGTCACTATTGCCACTCCGTTTATTAGATCTAAAACAGTCAGCCAATGACCTGAAAATATGGAATTTTAGACTTTTTTCATTACTTATACACACACATCATATACAATTACTCACGATAAGAACAGTCAATAAAACATCTGCAGACAAAATCTATATAGAACTATGATACTACATATTGACAACATACTGTATGTTAAGTAATTCACTTTCTGACTCATTGAGTAGACTGTACATGCAATTATACAGCCTATTCACACATCATTAAGAAATTTCACTGAAGTATTTGATTATTTCGCAATCATTAAGAATTACTGCTTACAATGAATGTATATATGCAGGAAAATCTAACTACGCTAATTGATACTTGGGTTTAGTGAAATAATCAAGTATTGATTGCAGGGCAGTGCTTTATCCAGTTTGCAAACCAACTGCTCCACAAACACCAACCTCCCCCCACCCCCGACACTCTCCCTTCAACCACAACATTCATACCAACCCTGGATTTGATGTTTGATTCCCCTTGCAAACTGCTCTCCCAGCTGAAGTTCACTTTCCTGGCTTGAGCCCTAGGGTATCAGGAGGTCTCTCTCCCAGTTGGACTTTTGGGTTGGGATGCGTCTCCCGGATGGAAGCTGGGGACAGGTGGTCACATTCCTGTCTTGTGCTCTGGGCTGAGTGGCCCTTCTCCTGGCTACCCCTGACTGGAGCCCACCCATTGGAACCTCAGGGTGGGAAGTAACTCTCCTGGCTGAAGCCCTAGGGCAGGAGCTCACTCCTGGATGTTGCCTCGGGCAGATGTCATTCTCCTGGCTGCAGACTTAACCCTCAACTTGCAGTTAGTAAAGTTTTCTTATTATTCCTTTTTTTTGAGACCTGGGCATTACTGGCAAGGCCGGCATTTATTCACTATCATTAATTGCCCTTATGGAGATGGTGTTTGAGCTGCCATTTTGAACTGCTTCAGTTTTTATGGATTAGTTACTCCCACAGTGCCATTGAGTAGGAAGTTCCAGGATTTTGAACCACGATAATGAAGGAAAGGCAATATATTTCTGAATCAGTTGGAGTGGAATATGCAAGTGGTGGTGTTCTATTCACCCACTGCCCTTGTACTCCTTGGCAATAGAGGTCACTTATTTGGGAGGTGCTATTGGAGTGGCCTTGACAACAAGTTGCAGTGCATTTTATGGATGGTGCACACTGCAAAAATTATGTGCTGGTGGGGGAGGGAATTAATGTTTTAGATGGAAGTCAGGTACTAGTGGGGGTCAGGAGATAAGTCACTGGCCACAGAATACCCATCCTTGGCTGATCCAGGTGAGTTTCCAGTCAATGTGACTCCTAGAATGTTGATGGTGATTATCCAATGAATGTCAAGAGTAGATTCTCTCTCGTGTTGGAGAAGGTCATTGCTTAACATTATTGCAGTGTGAGTATTACTTGCCATTTATCATCCATGCCTGAAGGTAGTCAAGGCACTGCTTCACTTGCTGAAGAGTTGCAAATGGAATTGAATGTTGGGCAATCATCAGCAACATCCCCACTCCTGACCTTATATTAGAAGGTTGCTGATGAAGCAGCTGAGAATGGTTAAGCCTAGGACAATGATGACTGATCTCCAATAACCACAACCATCTTCCTTTGTGAGGTATGACTCCAACCAATGGAGTGTCTTCCCCTTTTATGCTATGGTTTTGTTTTAAAGCCACAGAGAATTATTCATTTAACAGCTCATGTAAGATTATAAATATTAATGATGGGCACAATTAACAATTCAGCATTGGTTACTTTTCTCTCATATATCTAAAGTAGAAATTAAAATTTTATGTATAGGGCCTCTTTGCATTTCAGGATCTTCCATATCCCTTCACAGCCAAGTTACAACATCAAGAAGCCATAAATTAAAAAAAATAATTAATGTGTGGTTAATCTTTTCAATGGTATTGGTTGAAGGACGAGTGTTGACCAGGTTACTGGGAGAACTTATTGAACTCCTTTAAAAGATACTAGAGGATCTTAAATATTCCTTGAAGGATGGGAGATAGAATCTTGAATTAATGTCTCAATGGAAAGACATTGTTTACATAACTGATCCTGGATTATAGCCTAGATTATTTGTTCAAGCCAAGGAGTAAGATTCCACCCAGCATATTCCAAATGAAGCAAATGTGTTATCCTGAGCAAAAGTCACATTGATAAAGTAATGACCATTTCCAATATGAGATATACTGTAATTACCAGAGATGTAGCAATAAAATTGGGAGCCCAGGAAGTGATGAAGAACACACTGGACACAATAATCTTAAAGCTATAAACTCCCAAAGCATTTAATTTGATTTCTTAGTCCTGTATATACAAAATATACAAAGCTGATATGTTGCTTTTGGTATAAAGTTGATTACAATTAAATAATGCTGTATGGAGTTAAATGAAGATCATGGTAATTGACTTAACTTTATTCTAAGTAGTCTGGATTGCATAAAAGGAATGGAAAAGAGGATTAAAGATGAGAATAGAGAATGTTACTTTTCAAATGAAGGTTACAGCAATGCTCAGTGTCTTCCCATGACATTATCTAGCTCATGACTTGATTTACATTTGAGTAATGCGTTAAAACCACTTATTCACTATCAGTAGAAGCAAATTCAAATGTTCTTTCCTTATGCCATTCATAAAATATCTTACCAATATTTTGAGCCATGAAAGCAACTGGCCGTTTGTACATCCATAGCAGCCGCTTAGCATCCACATGTACATCAAATAAAATGCTTGTAAAGAAAAGAAGTGGTGCCAGAGGGAATGAGATTGAAAAAAGCTGAAAAGAAAAATTTTCCATGATAAAATAATTTGCATTCAGTATTGACATTCAATGACATATATTAACATTATTCAAACTACAAGTGTTTTATTAGGTGTAAGGAAATATTTTCCCCAACTCACTCTGTTCACTTTTAAACCCATTTTTCCCTTGCATCAACTACTTTCAAACATTTCACTACCATAAGTTATATTTATAAAATTAATCAGATGAGAATCAATTGCACACCAAGATATTTGACAAGGTTACACTAAATCATGACAGCTTTCAAATGTAATTACTATCTCCATGTGGAATTTTTTATCAGGAGGCTTTCAGAAGACAAGTTATATCAGTTGATAGGACTTATTGAGGCCTCATTTTTTTTTACAATTACCTGTTACTTCACATATGAAATGGGACCCAAATTTACTGTTACAAAATATTTTGCTTATCATAACTGTTTAACAAAAATCACTGACAGTGGTGATGAGATGAATCTCTTGTGCTTTAATCCTCTGGTTTAATAGTATGCAGAAGATGTTTTATGTTGAAAGCTTTTAACTATACATTGTTCAAAATACTTTTCAATGCCATTTTCCTCTCAGCAACTGCAATTTCCCCTATCAAAAGTTGTGGCTTTAACAAAGTAAAGAATAAGGTATATCGTCAACAAAATTAAATTAATCCGCCAGGATACCTTTTGTGGGCTTTCAAATGTTTATTTTGATTTTCCTTTGAAAGTCTCAGCCTTTTCCAGAATAGTAGTTTTGGACTGATCTGCAATTGTTAGTTCAATAAAGATGGTGCAGTATAGTCACTAGTAGTAATCCCGAGAGCAATACTGTTCAGTTTCCCAAATTATTTAAAGAGAAAGTGGAGAGAGGAATAAAATACAAAATGACAGATAAGAAAGAAAAATGGAAAAAAAAAGACAAACATTGAAAAAAGAGAGTCACTTTATAATCTCAAAAACAAGTATTTGTGAGTTTGCATTTGTCTAAACTATTGCTTCAACATCCTATGTTCTAACTTTGCTTTAGCAATATGTCTAGTATTACCATTTGGTAACCGTACTGTATGACCTTTTCTGTGTATTCCTCCAGTGTGAAATCACCAAGATCTGGTTTCAGATATTCTTTAATAATATAATTATCCACTGCTGAAAGCATTGTCTGATTTTTTGATGGTAAAGACAGCCTTTTATTTCTCTTGATTTTGTTTTTCAATTTCTTCATCCATCTGTAAAGTAAAGTATTAGCACAATAAAATGCATATAGTGGTATGTGATGTTATCCAGTTGTGATCATTAGTCCCAAATGTTTCTTACTTCTCTAGGGCACGAAACCAGTATTGAAGGGTTAAAAGGTAATAAAGAATATTTCTCCCCTAATGGAATGAAGAAAATGTGGTTTGATTAGGGCAACAGAAATGGGCTGTTGCAGTCTGATTGCTTCAGTTACTAAAATGGTACTGAGAGTATTCAAACTTAAGGTAGCCATGAAAACCATATTTTCAAATGGGACAGTAGGGGGTAGGTGAAATTATTTAAAAAAACACAAAATTATGTTGAGAGTGTGTTTGACTGCTTAATAGAATTTTTGAAATTGAGATTTCATTGCAGAAGACCATAGTTTAAGAACAATATTTAAAGGTAGATGAAAATAAACAAGTGTGGATTGCATGGAGAAGGACATAACAATATTGATGCAGGCCAGAGAGTCAGTTTTTTGTTGTCTTCATTCCAGAATATTTTAGAGAGCTGGGTGTATTATCAGTGGTCCAATATTTCTGTTGGTTAGTTGGATGCAAAATACTGTATATCAAAGTTCTATAAGACATCAGATTCCTTCCACCACCCTGGCCAATGTTACCCTGTTTCCTGTCAGTCACCTATCCCAATATAAATCCTCTGTACTGATGATTGTGGACAAATACTACAGCCAGTTTGCACATAACAAGTGATTGCACTTAAAAAATAATTGGATGTAAAGTACTCAGGGTCATCCAAAGATCATGATACAATATTATTTAAAGAATATTCTTTCTGTTGTGGTTCAAGCTAAATGATGAAACATAAGAGTAAAATGTAAGTTTTTTAAAATGTAGGTTTTTTCATTGTAGGCACAAGTAACATAGCAAAGTTCAGCACTATAACAACTTACGGTATTAAAATATCTGTCAGCAACTTGGGACATAGTTTGAAGATCATGAGTATAAGAACCTGAACACTAAGCTCTGACACACAATTGTTCAGGTCTCCGCAGTTATCTTCAAAGTCAGGCAGTCCAATCATTTGAAAAAACTTCTGGTTGTTCTATAAATAAGTAGTTAAAAAGTCATTGGTTAACACTTAATATATCAATGAAACCACACTTTGCCAGGATATTCTACACTCCATTACCTACCTTTCTAAGAAATGCGATATAAAATAGAGATGAATAACTGTTAGCAAAATGAAAAGCAAACAGTTTTAGTATCAGAGCGTCATTGTAGTTAGTCTGAGTCCTGTAGTTTTCTGTAAGGAAAAGAACAGCTTGTTAGTAAAAACTGATTCACGTCAGCTTCAGTAACACATTTTTATTTCATGACAAAATGTAAAATTCTCAAAGTTTATTTTCTCCTTAGTGAATGGCTCTAGTCTCCACGGAGCTTTAATGATGAAATGTTATCAGACAGAAAATACAGAGAAGGGGTAAACAGGTCATTTTAAGGTTGGCAAGAGTGAGGGTGTGATATTGATCAGTACTGGGGCATCTATTTACAATCTACACTAAATCATTTAGCTGAAGTGACAAATTGTAACATAGAGACACAAGAAATTCTGCAGATGCTGGAATCTGGAGCAATACACAAAAATTGCTGGAGGAACTCAGCAGGTCAGGCAGCATCCGTGAAGGGAAATAAACAATTGATGTTTCGGGCCGAGACTCTTCATCAGGACTGGTGTAACAATTGTAACATATCCAAGTTTGTTGATGGTACAGTGATCAAAATCAGCTTGAAAATGCCAAGGAATCCCATCCATAAACCTGACCATTGCTTATAATCAAAAGGAAGCTGTGAAAGTGTGAATTCTGAAATAGTCTGCATTAATTGGGTGCAAGTAATACAAATTTCTGTTACAGATGCAGTGGCAGCCATTCATTACACCATTTTTCTCTTCCTTTCTGCAGCCTTGCTATCAATGAAACTTACAACATACCAGCAGGCATTCCCAGTGTTGCTGTATATACAGCCACTAGGATGTATTTTTGTAACCTTTGCCCACTCTTGTTCATTCTGAAAATACACTGCTGATTATCCCACTTTCATCCTCAGAGTAAAATCTACAGAGTGGCCAAAATGGAAAGCTTATCCTACCAACATTATGAAATGCCATTAAGAGATTTGAGATTTTCTGTATGAAAAAATACTTTGTTGTAAATCAGCAATCATTACTTATTTCCATTCAAAGATGAACTGAGATAAATATTGTGGAGTATTAGAAATATGTTTAAATATATACTTACCCCAATCTGTCATTTTAACTGCAATTATATGATATATCTACAACAGAAGATGTTATATATAAAGAAAACATGCCACAAATTGCTTTATCTTCTTATACATGACAATTATTGACAAATAAATTATATATATATCTATATATATATAGATATATATATATATATATATATATATATATATATATATATATAGGTACACACACACACACCATTAGCCAATCAAGGTCTGAGGCAGAATCACCAGGCTATCCTGAGATGACTTTATACCAAATTCTAGATCTGATTGCCCTGGGCTAACCTGTACTCACAGCCCATGATTGCCCCTGACCCAGATTTACCTTCGTTGAATCCAGGCTTACTTGGGGGGGGTCCAACATCCAGGAATCCAGCAACATGCATTAATATAGGCAGGAAAGAACAAGACCTGCTGCCAGCTTATCAGCTGTCAGGGATTTTAAGAGTTCTGAATATTGATTAAAGCAGTTAAAGATGAAATAAAGAATTAAACACCTTTAAAACAAATTTAAATAAATGAAAATTATTTTTAAATAGCAAAAACATTTTGTTTTAATAGGAAGCACTTAATTTCTCCTCACCCTTCTTCCCCATAGGTTTATAATCTGTATTGAAAAGGGCTTGCAGATCCTGCTCCAGGTCTGACATAATACAGAATCCAAATGCAGTCTCCTTGGTACAAGTACCAGGGAATCTTATCTGAATCCAACTCTGCCACTGGTCTCCAAGGGAAGTCCAGGGCAGATGCAGCTGGGAAATGGCTTGGCCAATAAGATTGGCAATCTGTTTGTGCAGGAGATCCAAAACATATCTGCACTAGAGCTGAAAAATGTCAGCAGTTAGGTGTGGAACTTATAATATTTCCCAGGCAAATCTGGGACATTACAAATCAATTGGTTAATTCCTGGTCAAGAATTAGCTATGGAGTAGAATCAACCTCTAATTGAGAGATGACCAAACATCTTCTGTAAAACAGTTGTTACCATGAGGATAATTTTCAAAATAGGAAATAATTCCAAAATGTATCAACCTGCCTACTGGGAAAGTAAGTCCAAATGAGCCCATGTCAGAGAACTGCAAAATGCTTCACATAACTTTGTTTTTTTTAAAGAATGTGAATAGTTTAGTAGTTGAAGTCCCTCATCAACCATCAACACATTTAATTTTGTTCTGTAATCATGATTCATTTTGGCTCACAAGTTGGGCTAATGCATCCTTTGGAAATGATAAAGGCCCCAATCTTAATGGGAGCTGGATGGTAGGTTGGGATGTTTGGACAAAAGGAATTTTGGATAAGAAACTCAGAAATCCAAGTTATCCCACTCTTGCAGTGTTTGATATTGGACATTTTTGTTTTCCAGGATCCTCACTTAGCATGATAGATAGACTTAGCTTGCAGATGAAAAGAGAACAATTTGGACCAGATCACAACTCCAGGGAGGGAGCCTGCAGCTGCCACTGGGAGGATGAATGTAGGAAGAGAGGTAGGAAAATTCAACCAGCCAGGATTAAACTCCAGAACAAATTAAATAGATTGATAGATAAATAAGTAATGGATGAAAATATAGTTAGAAGGATAAATGGAAAGCTTACCTTTCCTAAGATTATAATGGACACCACATTGAGAAGTGAGGCACCAACAGTAGTCAACAAAAAGCTGACAAATGAGTTAGAAGTTTTAATTCTAATCCTTGCCCAGGTCTTGTAAATAACCACTGCAATGACACTGGCAATTACTGTAAAGACCTGTAATGAAACAAAGCAGCAATTAGGTGTCTCAGGTAAAAGTGATTAGAGAACTCATACATTTTCATAGGTTGTTTACAGTCAACCATGGAGCACATGGTCACCACAATGGAAATGGCAGCAAGTCCCTTCCTGGGATTCCAAAGTAGCAGTATAACATATCTTAGGGATGTTCACACATCTTCTGGTACTATCATTTCCATTTTGCATAGATCTCCTACATTGTAACTTGTAGGACTGGTGAATGAAGTCCAAGAGTGGGGATAATCATGCATGGAACATGTTACCATCTGAAGATCTGAGAATGCCTGCACCATTTTGAGTCCCTCAACTAATATTTGTCCTCCTGAAAGCCAATAGGGCCACAATGCACTAGCAAAAGTTGCTACAGTCTGAAACTAAAACACCCATAAATTGTTGCTCTGAGTCTCCACAACTTTTCACCTCTTTAGTCCATTGGGATCCAAGTAGAAGCATGTATATATATGAGAAACAACATGAGATGGTTGTTATGGGCTCATATTTAGCTGATAATTAGTTTATAGGCATTTGTACAAGCCGATAACACTGAAAACTTCTGAAATGTGTGTCCTGGTAACTATTACCAACATTAATTTTTGCTAGTTATGGTTTGGTTTAAAGATTCATATTTGTAAATAGAAATATTTATATTAACAATAGCACATGATGCCTCAAATGATTAACAAGCAGTGTACCCAGTTTGTTAATAATTGAGAAACAAATAGTCTTAAAGAAGGCATTCCAGTTGGGTGTGGGGGTAGGAAAATGAGAGGAATTATATTTGCCATATTTGAGTGGAAATATCTGACTGGACCATTATTTTGCTAGCTTACACTGATTCAGAACAATTATAGGAATTCTGGAGATATCCTCAAATGGTAATTATCTAATTAAAAGCAGACATTTCATCTGTAAAATGGAAGAAAAGGATAAATCAAGAACCTGATATTTACCATCAGCATCCCCACCAAAAATGAGAGTAACATTTTTGTGCGCCGCAGGGTACCTGGGTAGTAAGGTTCATCTTCTCCAGTAACTGGGTCCTACAAGATGAATGAATATGACACATGATACTCAATTTACAATAAACAGTTGAGTTTCTTTCTTTTCCCATGCTAAAGTAAAATACTTCTAGAATTTATTCTATAATTAAACCCTGTAAAATAGTAGAACTGGACACAGCAATCTCAACAAATATGCAGACTCAAATTGGAAGCTTGCTTCTTTGGAATTAATTTATACCATGAAAGTGCTAAGAATGCAAGGAATGTAGGATCTATAGGAAAATCATCCAGCCATGACAAACATAATGAAACACTGATAACTTTGGTCAAACTTAATTGTTTCTTAATCAAGAAGAAGATGAGAAGGTTAAATTATACGGTATTAAAAATATACACAATACTTAAATTTGAACAGTCAGAGTAAATCACCTCCACTACATATTCTTTTTGCATTGCATATGATTTGTTCTGAAAATTAAGCGATTATTTTGTTCAATGCTTCAAAATGTCAACCACTATTCATTGCACAGAATGCAGTAGAAATCACCCAAGTTCAAATTGACCAAAACAGCCGTAAAAGCTATTATCTATGGGTAACAGGCAGGAAAAGATAGATAATGTAGCTGTAAGTAGGCTAGCTAACAAGGGACTATAAACAACTAAAACTAATTAGCTTCTAGCAACTACGTAATTCACCCACTCATGATCAGAATTTTGATAAAAGGAAATGATGAGATTAATGTCTTACGATTGGTAATTGAAGGCTGAAAGCAACAGTTAAAAAGAAATATAAAGATTGAGTACATCGTAGAACACGGTGATTTTTGTGCTGTTGTGAAGGAGAAGGGGAAGTTGTCAGTTGTAAACAACCTAAATGTAAGGCAGATAATGTGTAACTAGCTTTGTATTATGAGAGGAGGGTAGGTGGGGGTGGGAGCAGAGAAAATGTGCAGATTTGTCCTTGAGAGATTAAAGAAATGGGGCAAAGATTATGAAAGATGCGGAAAATGAGGTAGGTTCTAGGTTTGATGTGTCAAATTAAAACTTATTTCATGAAGTATTTTGGTGGGGTTTAGATTTGTTTGAAGTTAGGGGTTAGCCTGAATGAAAAATGACACCATCACCATGACACCATGAATTCTCAAAGAATGCAAATGGTTTAAACAAATTAATATTCAAACAACCCAGAAATTAGATGCTTTATAGACAAGTCTACAGACTCTTGGTCAACAGTAACTCAATTACTCAGTAAAATGCCAAAGTTATTCAACCCTCTTCACAAACAGTCAATGTTCTGCTCATGAGCAGAGAAGAATTAGCACAGTAGTTTTATATGTTATCATGAATATGCACAAGGAATTGGAGGGCAAGTCTTCACTGGAAATAATAATTGCATCATCATGTTTATCAGGTTGTAAATTTCAACATCTTGAGGGATTCTTCACGTTTACAATATTTGGACTCCATAATAGTTGCAACCCATAGAACTCAAGGGAGCCACGGAGCTAACAGTTTGAATGGATCCATTCTAATAATTTACCGTACCAAGCTGTAATCCTGCATTTGGATTTATCCATCAGTATACTTTATTGAAAAGCCCATAATTATGTGGTGATCAGAGGAATAGAGTGGTGTACAGAGTACTAGACCTCCAGATGGACTTGCAATGACAGTATGGTGTGAAACAGACCAGAGCAATCTTGAAGTTTCCAAACATTTTAGGATGCATCTTACAACATCATTGATGAAGGTGGATGACTGTGAAACCACGAAGTATCATTCAACTTTGAAGAGAACTCAAGCCAAGCAGACAAATATTTCGTTGAGGGAAATTGGATCATTTCAATTCATTTTGTTTCCCCACCAGCCGCATCCCCCTCACCCCCAACATATCGTTGTTACTTATATGATTCTAACAACAATGCAATTAATTTTAATGTCATTGTATTATTTTTTATATTAGGATTGGTACAACTTTGCATCATGCACCATGCTGCCACATCTAGGAATTTTATGGATTAGCAATGTATTTGAGTGAAAATGACCAGAGGAAAAGCAGATTCTTCTATATTCTTTAAGTGGAAGATCTTCCAAATCTTTAAATATTCCCACACAGGCAATACATATTTTCTGGAATATGAACTGCAGATGGCATTCGTTCAGGAAATTTGCAATAGGTTTCTCTCAAGGTACTAGCAGAAACAAGAGGAAAGTGGTCTTTAAAGAAAAATCAAATTGTTGCAAGTTTATAATTAAAACTTGAGTTGGTGTGGAAAGGACCTTCCATTTAAAGAATCAGAAAAAAGACTATAGATAGCAAATCTATCTTTTGTCTACAACACTGAGATGAGACCACTAAATGTCTTTGTACTCACTGGCACTTTATTTTCAAATATATTAAATATCCTGAGTAGCAAAACATAAGGCTGAAATAAAAAGATCATTGGGTTTTTCCTTTAAAATTTTCAAAGATCAGTAAACAATTAAATTTAACACTTTTGTAAAATCTAGCTATTATTCATACACTTGATTTAAATTGTAGGTGCTTTACTGTCTTCTGTGATCAGGAGAGTAAATTGTGGTCAGATTCTGAGGAGTTATGTTATTACAGTTCTTACTAATCTTATGGAGTCACCTGTTAAATGAGCATTGGCTATTAGGAAAAGGCTGCACGTATAGCACGTCAATTACAGCCTGGAAAACAAATAAATAAAGCAGGTAAATTAATGGTTGTGTTGGCTAGCCAGATCTCACTACTTAATTTGTTATGGCAATTAAGCTGACATTGTGGGTTATTGATGGTGATGCTTCCTAAGTTATTGGCCTTAATGTCCCTAGATGTCAAACTGGCCTTCAGTGCTTCTTTGTATAGCATTTCTCACCTGCCCACCTCTGTGTTGTGATATTTGGACAACTCAGGGAATTTCACGAGAAGGTATATTAACCTGATCAGACCAATGCAACCTTTTAGATTGCTGATGAGGTTTCAATCCCGCTGCAGCGCTGCAGCATGTTATCAACTGTTTACATGGTTGGTGCAAGTCTTTTACTTTTGTCCAACATGGGAAGGGCCATCCCCAATTTCCCCTTGAGTTTATCATTTCAGAGACTAGGAAAACAATGATGATACATTTCCTACCTTGAATGTCACTCTGCTGGACAATTACTTTTACTAAAACGAGATTTTTGATTTAATTATTTACTTACTTCATCTTAAATTTGAACTCAAGGAAACTCAAAGTCATATTCCTGGATCAATAGTCCAGACCTCTGGTTACTAGTCCTGCTACTCAACCACCAAGCTCTCAGTCTCTTAAAGCTCTGAAGCTGTGTGGTTCTTTGCAGTGCCTCTCAATGGTCCTTGGATACTTTTGCTGCCTCAAATAATTAATCTTTGCTTCAGCATTTTAGATTGCTGTTGAAATTAATTCAAATGCCCAGATACAAATGGCCATGTTCGAGTTTGTGAACTTTTCATGGTTGAAATGGGTCAATGTTTTGGGCTGCGTTCTTAGTCTGCCAAGACACATCTTCAGGCGGTTTATAGTATTTGTGATATAATAATTGTTTGTATATTGTGGAAATTGTCAGGATTGATGCAAACCAAAGAATTTCTTTTAATTCATGTTGTGTATACTCACAGACTGTTACTAACTTAATAAATCTTGCTATTGCATCACAGGATATATTTACTGATCTGGCATTCCTAAATGCAACCGTGCTCAAAATAGCTGAGAACACAGTTCAGAAATAGCAGGACTGCATCAGTTAATTTGATAGTTTATGCTATGATAACAACTATTGACGATAAAAATTAAGTTTCAAAACGCATCAGTCACCTTCTTATATCACCTTGTGAATAATTTCACAAATTTTCAATTGGATTGGAAAGCATTAGTAGAAAAATGTGTATTTTAATGCTATAGATGGACATCTGTAACTTATAAATATTGCAATTATTTCATCCTCTAACTTGATGAAGCAATGTGTAGTGACATCAAAAAGGGCTTATTTAGAGTAATAGTGAAATAAATCCAAGTTTGTGAATTTAAATTCAACAACACTCTACCTTTTTCACAGATGCTCCATAAAACTCAGGTCTGGTTGGCTCATCATTTTCGAAGTTGTCAACATCCCATCCATACACCAATTTTGCATTAATCCTTTTCCATAGTTCCAGAAAAATTGTTCCTGGAAGCAATGTACATTGATTCATTTGTTAAATTAACTGACAAAGAATAATATAGCAAGCCACTTGCCCAGTGAGTCTGCACATTTAAAGAGTAATTCAGTTGGCTTCCTTTCCCCCATTCTTTCCTCATATCATTGTAATGTTATTTCACTTTCAAGTGTTTATTCAATTCCCTTTGTGAAGCTAATTATTGAATCTGTATCCAACACCCAAATGGGAAGTGACTTCCAATCCCTAGCTGCTCATTGCATTAAAGCTTTTCCTTGTATCACTGATTCTTTTGGCAATAATCTCATATCTGCCCTCTGGTTATTGACAGTCATTAAAAATAGATCCTTCACTTCAGAGACTTCATGTCCTTCTAAATGTTTGTACCCATACTTGGCTGAATGAGTGTTTTATCAGCTTTTGGTGTAGTTTTCTGGCTACACCACTCTTATGTCTATATTTATAATCCCCAGAAGCACAAATGCATTATTAACAGGATTGCTAATCTGTTGTGCCACTACAAAGCTTTGTGTGGAGAGAATCTAATGGAGCAATGATACTAGAGAAACAAAGGACTGCAGATGCTGGAATCTAGATGAAAAACACGATGATGCTGGAGGAACTCAGCAGGCCAGGCAGCATCCATGGAGAAAAGCAGGTGGTCAACGTTTCAGGTCAGGACCCTTCTTCAGGACTGATGGAGCAATGGGTGGTCTTTGAAGAGATGGTTCAGGTTCAATCTAAGCACATTTCCCCAAGGGGTAAAGGAAGGCAGTCCAAACCTAGAGCTCCCTGGATGGCTAGTAACAGAGTAGGATAAACCTACTTGGTCTTGTCTTGACCAATCTATCTATTTCAGATGCATCTGTCCATGACAGTACTGACAGGAGTGGTCACAGTACATTCCTTGTGGAGGCAATGTTCTGCCTTTATACTGAGGCCACCATCCACTGTATTGTAAGCATTACTGTTGTGCTAAATGGGATGGACCCACAGCAGTTCAGACAGCTCAAGACTAGGCATTCAAAAGGCACTGTGGACAATCAGCAGCAACAGCATGTAACCTTAAGGCCTGACATCTCTCTATCATTACTGTTAAGTTTGGGACCAACCTTGGTTCAGTCAGGAACCCAGAGGGTGTGCCGAGAGCAGTATCATGAGTACAACTGAGGTGCCCACCTGGTGAAACTACAACACAAAACTCTGTGCATGTCAAACAATAAGAACAGTATCTAATACACTTTCATTGATTCCTCAACCAGTGGAACAGGTCAAAGCGCTGCAGTTTTGCCACTTCCAGTTGTGAATGGTGGTGAACAACTAAATCGCTAACAGAAGGGGGTGGCTCATTCACAAGAACCTTCACATCCTCAACAATGGCAAGACCCAGCAAGCGAGTGTCAAAGACAAGGCTGAAGTGCTTGCAACCACCTTCAGCCAGAAGTAATGAGTAGATTATCTCAGACTGTACCATCACAGAAATCATTCATCAGCCAATTCAACTCACTTCACATGAAAGCAGTGAGTACCATGGGACCAGACAACACCCCAGCTGCAGTGCTGAATACTTGTGCAGCAGAACTATCTGCCAGTCCAGCCTAGTTGTACCAAGACTGTTAAAACATCAATATCCATCTAACAATGTGAAAAATTGTCAGGGGTATCCTGTCCACAAAAAAAGTTGGACAAATCCAGTCTGGTTACTTAGTTTCAAAACAATCCACAAACAACTGTCAATAAAGTAACAGGAGGTATTGTGACATGGCATTAACTTATCAATAACCTGTTCACCAATGCTCAATTTGAGTTTGCCAAGATCACTCAGCTGCAGACCTCATCACAGCCTACCTTAGACATGAATCAAAAAACAGAAGGTTCAGCAGACAGATTTCCAAACATAATTGCTGGGCAATTCAGTAAATTTACACTCCACTGTCGGACTCCAAGATTGGAGCATAGATGGGAGCCCAGCCAACAAGTTTGGGACTTCCACATTTGTGTAGGAGTCCTGAACTTACTGACTGTCATGAGGGTGAAGACCAATATTTCCCTGCTAGGTGTGGTCCAATGTGAACCGGAGTTCCAGTACTTTTTAAACTTCAGAGAATTTCCAGATACAGTAATGGACTTCAAGGGACAGGCTTGGGCAAAGGGTGGGCACATGACAAATAAAATCAGAAAACATGGTGATGCATTTTGTTAGGAAGAATGAGAGAGACAATACAAAGTCAAATGTACAGTTTTAGAGATGTAAGGGGTAACCAACAGGATTGATGAGGGCAGAGTGCTAGATATTGTCTACATGAACTTTAGCAAGGTCTGTGACAAAGTCTTGCATGGTAGTTGGCAGTTGGCCTGGAAGGTTATAGCATATGGAATCCAGAGTGAGGTAGCCAACTGGATACAGAATACAGAATACAGGCTTGGCGGAAGGAGCCAGAAGGTGGTAGTAGAGGATTGTTTTTCAGATTGAAGGACTGTGACCAGTGGTGTGCTGCAGTGATCGGTGCTGGGTCCTCTATTATTTCTCATATAAATTAATGATTTGGATAAGAAATTAGGTGTCATTGGTAAGTTTGCAGATGACACCAAAATTGGTGGCAGAGTGGACAGTGAAAAAGGTTGCCTAAGATTAGGATATAGAACAACTGGGAAAGTGGGCAAGGGAATGGCAGATAGAATTTAAGTCAGACAACTGAGAATTGATAGATGTTGGGAAGTTAAACAGGCCAGGACATACACAGTGAATGGCAGGACCATGGGGAGTGTTGTTGAACTAAGAGACCTTGGGGTACAAGTACATAGTTCCCTGAAAGCGGCAACATAGCTACACAGGGTGGCGAATAAAGTGTGATTGCCTTCATCGGCTGGGGCATTGAGCATAAGAATTGGGACATCATGTTACAGCTGTACAAAACATTGGTTAGGCCACACTTGGAGTGTGCAGTTCTGGTTGTCACACTATAGGAAGGGCATGATTAAGCTAGAGAGGATGCAGAAAAGATTCACAAGGATGTTGCCTAGATTGGAGGAATTGAGTTATCAGGAAAGATGGGATATGCTAGATCTATTTTCCCTGGAGAAAAGGAGGTTGAGAGGTGACATGATAGAGGTATATAAAATTATGAAAGGCGTAGACAGGGTAGATAACCAATGTCTATTTCCCATGGTAGGGGTCTTGAAAACTAGAGGGCTTAGGTTTAAGCTGAGAGGGAGGAGGTTTAGAGGGTATCTGAGGGGTAATTTTTTTCACACAAAGAGTAGTTGGTATCTGGAATGAGCTGCCACTGGAGGTAGGAGGCAGGGACAGTAACAACATTTAAGAGGCATCTGGACAGGTACATGAATGAACAGGGAATCGAGGGATATGGAATTAAGGCGGGGAAGTGGGGTTAGTACAGATAGGCATGATAGCAGGCATTGACGTGGTGGGCAAAAGGGTTTGTTTCTGTGCTGTAAACTCCATAACTCTAGCTTCATTTGCGCTTCACACCAAAGGTAGGCTACACTTGTTTTCATTGCATACTATGCCAATAAGAGGCCTTTTCAAATTTAAATCAGAAAAAAAGCCATATGCAATTCAATCGTGACAAAGATAATCGGATAATTCTTCCATTTGTTTGAGGAATTACTAATTTGAATGTGAGATCATCCAGACCAAGTTCATTATTAAGTCATATGTGAATATTGTCCAAAATGAATTCTACAGCAGTGAATGATTGCCCCATTTCCATTTGATTTAGGAGATTGATTAAAGTACCATAGTTTTTTTTTGGTTTTACTTGCTCTCTGTTAAGTTCATTTGCAGGTTCCTTACCCCATAAGCAAACGATAAGACCAAACCATGGTGTTGCATCATTATCCAAGGCAGACTGAATTATCGTAAAGAAATCACCTGAATACACACTATAAGAAACAGAGAAGCAGAATGGGAGAATAACTGCAGACATAGGAATCATAAACTAAAAATAAAGACAATAATTAGTCAAAATATAAACTAGAGAGTGTTGATTAGGCCATTCTTAGATGGATAGTAACTAGCAGCTGATAAAGGGCATTACATTGAATTCCAAACAATTTGAATTTGATCTCCAATTTTTAAACAAAGTGAATGAATATTGATTGGTTTTATATCAACAAAACGCACATACACAGAACAAGAATATAATAATGTCCTAGACTTCATAGGATATCATAATAAAAGTTTTTGACTTTGATCTTGTGCAAAAAATATGATTGATATGACAATACAGGATTTTAAATAACTTTACAGAATACTAAATTCTGCAGAATACACCTGCAAGGAGTCTATTAAAATAATTTGCTGTTTTGTTCAGCCAAACCTGTAGTAAGATTACATTTAACTGTACCAACATTAAAAAGACCAAACTTAATTTCCCAGCATGTCACCTAACCTGAAAATTACCCATTTATTCTATCTCTGTTTTCTATCGATTAATCAATTCTAAATCCACACCAGTATGTTATCTTTAATAATGCATCCTTAAATTTTGCTTCATAATCATTTGTGTGTCACTTTATCGAAGGTGTCAGATTGAATAGTACCTCATCACTTCAATTTTACCAGGTATCTGGAAGCATGAGCAAAATTTCTGTAACATCTGACTGAAAAGCAGTGAAACAATTAATTTACCATGGTTAGTTTTATCTCATTGGCACAGAGAGCATAGATAGAAATTTGTTTAGTATACTGCCTTCTTGGTTTTAAAGTGCTGTTATCGTCATCCTGCACTTTACACTGACACTGCATTTTCACTTTATTCTGTTCTCACTCCTAGTGGTGCCAAAATCCATGAGAATGTTTCAAAATATTACATATTAATTAAAGGCATCTGAAGATATTAAACAAAAATAGAAAAGCATGGATCTCCTTTTTTTTGATATTAACTTGAGGGTACATGTTTTTATTTGTCATCTGCTTTGCCTTTTTTCATGTTATTTTAGTCTGCAGTATCAATGACCACAAACAATTAAAATAAGCTCTTGGAGACACAAGAAACTGCAGATGCTGGAATCAGGAGCAAGAAACAAACTGCTGGAGGAACTCAGTGGATCAAGCAGCATTTGTGGAGACAGAGGGATAGTCAATGTTTCAGTTTGAGGACCTGCCCAGGACCGCAAGAAACTGCAGATGGTTGTGGACACAGCCCAGCACATTACAGAAATCAGCCTCCCCTCCACGGACTTTGTCTATACCTCTCGCTGCCTTGATGAAGCAGCCAGCATAATCAAAGACCCCACCCACCCGGGTCATTCTCTCTTCTACCCTTTCCCATCAGGCAGAAGATACAGGAGCCTGAGGGCACATACCACCAGGCTCAAGGACAGCTTCTATCCCACTGTGATAAGATAAAATAAGATCTTTATTAGTCACATGTACATCGAAACACACAGTTAAATACATCTTTTGCGTAGAGTGTTCTGGGGGCAGCCCGCAAGTGTCTCCACGCTTCTGGCGCCAACATGGCATGCCCACAACTTCCTAACCCATATGTCTTTGGAATGTGGGAGGAAACCGGAGCACCCAGAAGAAACCCATGCAGACACAGGGAGAACGTACAAACTCCTTACAGACAGTGGACGGAATTGAATCCAGGTCGCTGGCGCTATAATAGCGTTACACTAAATGCTACATTACCATGCTTCCCTTATATGATGAGATGGACTCTTGACCTCACAAACTACCTTGTTATGATCTTGCACCTTATTGTCTACCTGCACTGCACTTCCTCTGTAGTGGTGACACTTTACTCTGTATTCTGTTGTTGTTTTTACCCTGTACTACCTCAATGCACCGTGTAATGAATTGATCTGTATGAATGGTATGCAAGAAAAGTTTTTCACGGTACCTTGGTACAAGTGACAATAATAAACCAATACCAATATCAGTCCTGATGCAGGGTTTCAACCCAAAGCATTGACTATCCTTCTGTCTCCACAGAAAATAAACTCCTGGTTTGCTTAACCCCAGTATATTTTTTACTCCCACATTCTGTAATAAATTCTGCAAGGATTCAGTTGTCAGGCTTTACCTATGAGGTTGAAAAACCTGTTTACTATGGTTGGGGTTGCTTTTAAGGCCAGAGTAAATAGCATGTGCCACAGCCACTCACATGACTTCCTGTGTGCGCTACAGATTTCAACATTGCATTGGACTTGAAGCTGTGAGTGACTGCTGAAACCCATCAGGAGTTTGATAGTGTCATTGACATCTTGCCAAGCAGCGTGCGTTGGGGCTGTTACTGCCAGTCAGGATGCTCATGAACTACAAGTTGGATCTCCAGCCCAAGCTCTCATTGCAGTGCATGGAAGGCATCAAATATAAATCTGACTAGAAATTCTTCGGCAGTTGGAAAAACCAGTTAAGCAATAGAACTTTCTGGAGGACTGATGCCAGTTTTGTGCAAGTGCCCCCAGCAGCAAGATTCTACTGTGCAGGAGATCCAAGGCATCAGGTACAATCTAACAAATCTTTTAACCTTACAGAGGCCTTTCCTCCACTAACTTTTTGATTACATCCATGGGGAACCTAAATGGCAGTAACAGCCCCACCACACACTGCTTGGCCAACAAGGAAAAAATATAATTATCTAGTGATCTGGAATGCATTGCTTGAACTGGTTGAGAAGCATACCAATAGTAACTTCCTAAATGTAACTGGATAGTACTCAAATGGGAGGTTTATAATATATAGTACAGGGACAAATGCCAGAAGCACGGGACTAATTGGATAGGTCTACCAGAGGTAGCACAGGTATGAAGCCCTCAATGTGCTGCATCATTCCGTGAACATAACAAAAGATTTTACAAAGTCATTACACTGTCACTTAATTGTGTGATGAGAATGGTAAGTTTACATGGAGGAAGTCAAATGGCACAGTTGCAAGATTTTTAATGTTGTGGAAATAAATTTAGATATATTTAAAGACTTCAGATTTAAAGTCAACTTACTGAAACGTTGCATTTTCCCAGATTCTAGAAGCACAGGTTCTATTGAGTCCCCTCTCAATTATTTTTCTCCTTCCACCGATGTTATCACATGCACCTCTGAAATAAAACAACACAATACTCAGTTAAATTTACCTCAATGCATATTGATTTGGCTATCCGTGT